>NW_023270757.1:3026381-3096142 GCF_011800145.1 Mirounga leonina | reverse complement strand
AAGAAGAAGAAGAAGAAGAAGAAGAAGAAGAAGAAGAAGAAGAAGAAGCAGCAGCAGCAGCAAAATGCTTGCCAATTTCTGCAGTTCTTGAAGCATTCAAGCAGTAGGGTCCTCTATGATGCCCTTAAATCGTAGGAACATTTCCCCAGCGAGGCCCCTGTCCTGTAATTCTACCTGAGAGCAACTTAAGCTCTGTTTGAGGTTGTTGCCTTCTTCCTAAGGTCCTACGCAGAAGGTGATTCAGTGAGATGAAATCTGAGCTGGGCCTGGCATGCCTGATTTTTAACACATGTCTAAAGCATGTATTTAGCTGTCACCGAGAGATCGGACAGTTTATGGGAGAGGTGCTAGGTACAAAGGACCAGCAGTGGGCATTCCCAGCACACACGCACTCAGAACATGCTGTGATCTGAGCTTCCCCTTTCCCCAGAGCCAAACACAACCTATGTAATAAAAAATAACCCCATTTACAAGGCACCAGAATAAGCCACACCATAGTTTTCTTCTGGGGACTCCCTACAAGGATATTGATGCATGTAAAAACAAGTAACTATAAGCAGTTTGCTCATCAAAAGTATGTTTTTCCTTCTTGGATTAAAATACTGCAGGGAATGTTTGATTCTAGTCATTGCCAGAGATTCTGGAACCAACCAAATTTCTTAGCACTGGGATTTCTCATTCGTTGGACTGCTTCTAGGTGTGGCTCCTAAGACACTTCCTCCTGTCACTATTGAACACCTGATAAGCATCCTCTAAACACAGGGCGTTGCACTTTATTATCTTGTTCCATCTTCACAGATACCATGCAAGGTAGGCATTATTTTAGCCTCTTTTAGAGATGGCAGAAATGAAGCTCAGAGAAGATAAATCTGCTCCAAAGCCACACAACTAGTGGGTTGCAGAGCTGACAAAGTAGCAAAGAGGTCAACAGAGCCTAAGGCCTCCATCTCTAAAGCCTCTGTTTTTAAGTGCTATGCCCTAATGCCTCTATTGGACCTTCTCAGGCCTGCTTCCTATACTGCCCCACCCACCTTTCATCCAAGTTAAGTGTTACAATTACCCTAAATCATCTATTGCTTCCTCCAGGGAAATGAATTGTCAAGCTTAAAAAGAAATCCTACCATTTTCTTTGAGAAAGGAGAAGCCCCCGTGGGTGAGAGATGCTCACCCAGTCACCAGCCATCCCACCCAGGTCCTAGCCAGCCTGCAGAGAACACCAGCCCCGGCGTACCATCTGACCACAGCCGCGTGGAGAGGCCCCAAGTGAGCACTGCTCATTTGAGTATATCAAACCCAGAAACATAAGAAAGAAAATGAAATTGTTGTTTTAAGCCACAGTGTTGGGAAATTTGTTATGCTGCAAAAGATAACCATAGTGAGTTAATATGCTAATTCACTTAATATCTCATAGTACCTAGTGCTAATGCGGAAATATTTCCAGCCTCCCATACACAAAAATAAACGAAAAAGTTTCCAAACCCAGAGAGGATCACTGGCTGCTGAATTAAATTTTGTTGTCATTAGGTTGAAGGGCAGTGAATGATTGGAGCTTTAAAAAAGAATCCTTATCAGCCTTTCACGCCCATGTTGTGACATAATGCAACCGAACAGGTCTGCTGGGGAGACGGTGGGGAGTGAGGATTGTCAAAGCTCAATTACTGTTCGTGTAGTTCATTACTGACATTTATACTTCTGACTTGTCCAGCATGCTTTTGAATTTGATTTTTCAAATGATTTACTGGGACTACTAGAGAATACTTCACAGCATGAAGGATGGCAAGATGTACGTTCTTTGGATACCAGATGGGTCACTAGTAGACAGAAATGTGAGTGGGGAATCTTATTTTATAAATGCTTCCTATGTTTGAGGGACTATCCATGAATATCTCATCTAATCCTCATTCAAACACCTAGGGGAGTTGCATTTCTCCCTATTTTATAGATGGGAAAACTGATTCAGAGAGATTGTACTTTGAAGGTGGCTGGAAGAGCCAGCCACCTCCGTCTGATTCCAATGTCAGTTCTCTTTTCACTCATTAGAGTCAGATACACAGAGCCACCCAATGTGCAGGATGAATGGGACAGTTGCCCCTCCCACCCTTCTCTGAGGCAGGGGTCGTTCTGTGACTTCTCTCCAGCAGTGCATGGCCATCATTGAACCAAATGTGTGCTGCCTGGCTATGCGCTTGTGTTATACTCTCTTCTCCCCTTTGTCCAGTCTCAGAATGCCAAGTTCCTGCCCTGGGGTAGGGGGTGGGGAACACTGGTATCTGATAGTGCTGGTGCTCCCTGGGGTGGATATCACTCAGGCTTACTGGCTCTTGGGTCACCATCATGTTTCCAGGGGTTTGGTCATTCAGAGCACAGTCCTAGATGACCTCTTTTCATTTGCAAAGAAAATAGAGGCTTTTGCACATGAACATCCTGGTCTGTAGGGTGCTACTAATCTCTGCCCTCTTACTCCACCACATGTCTACTTGTCATAGCAGAAAAGTCCCAATCACAGCTTACATGGATAGTCCTATACTTGTCATTATTTATTACTCTATGACTGGACCAGAATTTGTCACAGTTCCCCTTTTCCTCCAATGGTGACATACACTTCTTTTGCTACTTCAAGATGACTCACTTATAGTTTTAGATAAGTCAATGCTGCATTTAACTCTTTCAATTCAGTTTAAATTCTTGGTAGCTTCCCTGGACCATGGTGACTGTCCATGTATTGTTCTTTCTTTACTGACCTTTGCTCTGCCTTCCCCTGCCCCCAGGCCTGGGCTGTGGCCCTGGTGCTTTTTTGCATCCTCTGCTGAAGCACTGGTGGGTGGTGTAGTGAATGGATCTCCTCCTGGACCCCATGCCACCCCTGCCCAGCAACACCTCTGCCCAGTAACCCTGAGACTCGCCTTTTCTTCCATTAGCTTCTCATGATTACCTCTGCATCCTGAGCCACCCACCGTTCTAGCTGGTAGAGTGCTCCCTTTTCCCATGGAAGACGTGACCATCATTAGTGTTGCTCCCCAAATATCTCTGAATTATTCTTTCTGGGCCCCCTATGGGTGGCTGGAGCCGTGTGGTTCATTTGACCAACTAGCAAAAATGAGGTGAGTCAAGGTAAACATTAATTGTCCGGGCAAGAGCCTCCCGAATACTCTTTCCTCTGCCAGACCACCCAGCTGTATCCAAGATGGCTATTGATCCATTGCCCTGGGCCCTGAGTGTCAAAGACAAGCTGACGTCTCTGCCAACTAGTGATGGTTGTGTAGTGTGCTCAAAAATATACAAATCTGAGGAGTGCCTAGCTGGCTCAGTCAATAGAGCATGTGATTCTTGATTTCAGGATCGTCAGTTTGGTCCCCATGTTGGGGGTAGAGTTTACTGTAATAAAAAAATTAAAGAAATATAAAAATTTGTTAAGTTTCTTAAATTTCAGGGCTGTTTGTTATAGGATTTTTTTTTCCCACAGTTTTTCCCACGCCCTACTGGAGGCCAGGAATACTTATGGGGTGGGTGGAGGGGAGCTATTTCAGGCCCTCCCTGCCTAATATGCCATTGCTATTGCCCCATTTTTCTCTACCATGGTGACTGAGGCACACTGGGAAGTACTGCTGTTCTCTAAGTCTATCTGGGTATTTCTGTCCTGCCTCCATCCCCTTGCTGGTTTTGACCTTGAGGGGTGAGGCACAGAGCAGGCCCACCTTGGGGCTCTCCTCTCGTAATCTCTTTGAGATTTCCTCTCAGCCAAGAAAGGGTTTTTATCTCCTTCCTGGGTGATGGGAAAATTAACATATTCTGCCTCCTTCCTATGGCTTCCTCCTGCCGCCCTATGGCTAATTTCATAGGCCTCTGCTGTCATCTCCAGGTCTGCCTTGCACGGTCCAGCCCTGGCTTTTTTCTTTCAACAAGCCCCAGCTCTTACAAATCGAAAACACTCAGCTTTCGGTCTACGGCCATACCACCCTGAACGCGCCCAATCTCGTCTGATCTCAGAAGCTAAGCTGGGTCGGGCCTGGTTCGTACTTGGATGGGAGAACACTCAGCTTGCACACGTGCCTTACCAGGGACTTGAGGAACTCTGTCTTGAAGCTGAGAGCTGAGTTTTTTCACTGAGGATTGTGGGTATAGAAAGCCATTTATAGGCAGGTAGAGGAAGATAAATAAAACAGATTTTTAAAAAAGATTTTATTTATTTATTTTATTTACTTGAGAGAGAGAGAGAGAGAGAGAGAAACAGCATGAGAGGGGAGAGGGTCAGAGGGAGAAGCAGACTCCCTGCTAAGCAGGGAGCCCGATGCGGGACTAAATCCCAGGACTCCAGGATCATGACCTGAGCCGAAGGCAGTCGCTTAACCAACTGAGCCACTTAGGCGCCCAATAAAACAGATGTTTAAAAAAAGTTGACATTGAAACTTCCTGTCCCTACATCTGCACACTCATACCTGGCTCTCGCATTCCCTATCATCAGAACTCTGCTCCAGTCTGGCCTTGCCTCTCATTCTCTTCCCGAATGGCAGTGTCTCCCTTTTTACCGGCTCTGTATCCTCAACATTTAACCACCTTTATGTTTTCCCTGTTAAATTTAATGAAGAAGTCATTAGACTGAGGTGCTTCTAATGACTTAGCATCCTACATAGCAAACCAAACCTAAGCCTGTAATGCCTCAAGGTTAAGAAATCAAAACCTAAAGACAAAAACAAACAGCCAAGGAGTCTTTCCCAAATAAGGCAACTGCTTAAGATTTGGCCAAATAATTTCCTTGTTTTGCTTCCACATCTTCTCTATAAAAGTCTTGCCTCTAGCTCTTGCCAGTGGAGCACTCCTAACCACTCTGGCTTGTCACTGCCCAATTTGAATAGATTTTTGCTCAAAGAAACTCTTAAAATTTTTAATACACTTCAGTGTATCTTTTAACATCCCCATCAATACAGACTTACAAACAAAAACTCAACAAAATTCCTGCCTAATTGTATGTCCACTTCTATCTCTATCCTCCATGACACTTTTGAAAGAGGAGCATACTCATCTGGTCTTCTTCACTCCCAACCCCTTCCATTTTGGCTTTTGAATCCAGTGGGCATGTCTTCCTTGACCTCCCAGCAGGATTTGCTCTTCTTGACTTGTGGCCTCTTAAAGCTCTCTCCTCCTCTGGCTCAGGCTCTCCTGGGTTTCCTTCTACTTCTCTGACCATTTGTTGGCCCCCTTAGTGAGCTCATCCACCTCTGGACATACTTTTGAGGTTGCTGTTGCCTTGGGTTCCACCTGTGGCTCTCTTTACTAACTGCGTCCTCCTCCAAGGACTTAGAGACCATGAGACATGTCCTTTGCATCTGCCTTCCAGCCCTTTAGAGTTTCTTCTTTGTTCCTCTGGAAACTGGTGCTTAGACACATGCCTCTTTAGCCTTCTGATGGAAAGCAGGTTGCAGGAGGGTACTTCTTGTCTAGGGAGTGCTGCACCCTCTATTTGCTCTATAAATGATGGTAGGGAGTGCTGGCATGGGGTCTCCGTGCTCTGGGAGACCTCTCTTTGCCTAAGCACACCTTTGATCCTGCCTTTCCCATCCCACAGCTTCTTGCAGGAGTAAATGTAGAGTCTCTTTCATTGTCCACTCCTTGATGGTAACAACCCTGCTGCTTCCCACGACTTGAGAGTTCTCCAGTCCAACAGGCACAAGATGTTTTGCGCTGAGGTCTCAAGCATTTCTTTCAGAAAGAACTGCAGTATTTGCCTGGGGCGGGGGGTTGGGGAGGGAGGAGGGACAGAATACAGCCTCAGGGAGGCCTTGTCATAGGAGCTGCATTTGGGCGATGGCAGCCTCCGTGTTGGGTAAGGATTGTTCCTAACCGCATCAGCCCTGGCCTCGTCCGTGTGCACTAGCAGTTCTCTCTGCCAGGTACATTCTTTCCCTTCCTTTTTTCACTTTGTGTAGGGCTCTGCTCGAGGGTCGTCTTGTCACACCAGCCTGTGTTAGCTAGCACCCCTCCATCACTCTCCAGCAACCCCCATGTTTTCCTTATCAGATATCATCATCTGACACATTTTAATCTATTTGTCTACTACCCTTCTCTCTTTACTGGAATGTAACCTCCCCCAGGCAGGGATTTTTACGACTTTGTTCAGTGCTGTATCCCCAGCATCTTCGACAAGGCCTGGCATACTCAGTCCATGTTTGTTGGTAGATGAATGAATGAAGGAATGACTGAATGAATCATGACATTTCCCATGAGAACAGGTAATTTTAGGCAGTAGATTTTAAACTGCCCTAGATAAACCAAGCCAAAAATCTTGGATGCAACCTTGTCTTTCCTTTCCCCAACATTCAGTATTGTTCACTTAGTTCTACCTACTGGATGTCTCTGAATGCAGTCCCCAGATCTCTGCCCTCACCCCAGCCCACATCCACATCATCCTTCACCAGGGGACAGCCACAGCAGCCTCGTGCCTGTTTTCCTTGACTTTAGGTCCTCACCCTCCAAATCATCCTTCCCACTATAGCGAGAGGGTGTTGCCAACACACAAAACTGCTAATGGCACTGCCTGGATTAAAAGACTTCAGAGTCTTCTCATTTCCTCCAGGGTCAGCCCTACCTCTTTTGCGTAGCATATGCTGCTCTTAAGATCTGACTTCCCCTGAACCCTGCAGCCTTATCTCTAATAGCTTCTCCCCTAGACTCAGGGTTCCACCCACTGGCTCTGCAATTCTCCACACCCTCCCAAGCCCCTTCACCTGGTTCCTTAACCAGGACTTCCAGAGAGGGGAGTGTGGAGAGTGAGGGGCCCTCCTAACCGGAGAGTCTTCAGACTCCAAACCAAACACACAAATGACGCAGCTTCTGCTGCTTCCTTCCTCATCCCCCTTCTGCATTCAAAGATGACCCTCTGTTTTCCTTTGCCAATTATGTAATTATAACACTTCATTTTAATTGTCTGCTTATTAGTCTTTCTCATCCATCAGATTGTGCGTTCCTGTAGACAAGGTCTTTTTATGTATTGTTGGTATGCTCAGTCTCAGGGGGGCGGGTACTTGCAGGGGAAAGCCTGGCTGAAAAGATCCTGAATCAATATCATTTTAACAAATATATTCATTTTGTGTGAATGAATTGAAAGGAAAATGCAGTAATCTTCTAAAATGAAGGAAATCCAAGTTATTTTAAAATAACTCCTCCTACTAATTAAACAATTTCATATTTTACATTCCACCTCCTCCGGAGTATGTGATGTTATTGAAAGTAGTATTTTGTATTTGTATACATACCCACCTTTAAAAGTGAATATTTCCAGGACAGAGTGCAGAAAAATGTAACTCGGCATCCCGAAAGAAATGATCAGAATAATGCACAAACATTTAAATTGGGGGCTTTGAAAACTGAAGTGTGTTTAACCTGTTCCTGGTGCAGGTGCAGGGCCAGTGGGGCAGCCCTTTCTCTGGGCCACCTCCCCAGCATCCCTCCTTCCTGCTCTGGGGTTGACGGCACTTAGAAACGGAAGTGGTTATACAGTCTCCAAGGTCTATTTAGTCTTTGGCCTAGTTTTTGAATTTGCCAAAAAGGAGGCCAATTAGTTCCAGGTGTGATGCTGGGGTCTCTGATGTGGAACTTCCCTGTTGGGAAATTGGCTCACACCTGCCGACAAATGGCTCCAACCTCATTAGCAAGCCTCTCTTGCCTATGGGCTGGGAAGGGAATTCTGTTCACTGGTTTTATTTCAGAGTCAGTGTCCCATATCTCCTTGAGAATCAAGTGTGCATTTGGTAATGTTCCTTTCATAATGTGAGAATTCAAAGGTCTTTAGGTCCTATATGTTACAAGCAAGAAATGACCCCTTGAAAGATTAGATCTCAAAGCACACTTTTATTGAAGAAAAGCATTTCCCTTTAGTTCAAAAAAAGACATCTGTGTTGATAAAGCCTCTCTTGCCCCCTCATTCACGGTGTGGCTCCTTTTGCCCAAATGGGTGATTTGTCCCCAGGGAGAATGATGTAACAGTTTCTTTCTCCATGAAGGAGCATAAAGTAAAAACCGTGCTGAATTTCACGTGCTGTAAAACCCCTTCCTTAATGCTTTCCAGTGTAGAATGCTCATCTTATACACCGCTGCAATGTTCCCAATTACAGTGTTCCTTTTTCCAGCCCCTGGGAAAACCAATTTTACTATTAGTCGTACATACTTATGGATCCGTGTTTTCATTCTCAACCAAGAATCATGGCAAATTCTCAGCAGCTGATATATATGTATCAGGAACTAACATTGTTCATTCTTCAAAAAGCTCCCTGTAGTGTCAAATGGAACATGAAAATCATGGGGACAAGAAGGCAGCCCCAACTCCCTAAAAGCCTGTGGCTCACTCTGTTCATTTCCCCAACTCCTGCCAGGCTCTCGGTCCCTATGGTTTAAAAAGAGGCCTGTGACCTCAGACTTGAACTTTGGGGAGATTGTCCTGACCCGGATATAAAGAGCATCTATGAGCAAAACATGAGGATTTCATTAGGAAATGTGTTCAGGAGGTCGGACAGCTATGTACCAAGAAACAAACTCTCATTCTTATGTAGTGGATAAAACTGGTGAATGGTTTAGGGTTGATTAACAATTAGTGGCATTTTATAGCATATGCTATGAACTTTTCAAAATGGAAGCAAGGGAGGCACCTTATTTTTAGCAGTAGAGTCTAACTTAGGCATCAAGTGCATTTAAGAGCAGAATCATGGAGCAGTGTATGTTTTGCTCCATGAAGATCATAGTTATAAACCAGGTACCACTTTTTTTATAAATGCCAAGATGAACTCCAAAGATCATATCCTTATGGGAGGTCTAGTAAAACTGGAACACTTTCATAGCATCAACAAGGAACAATGTAACTATTAAACCACATGCTTATACTCTATCTAGGGCATTTACTCTGGGCATCAAATTTTCTAAATTCCCTAAGATCATTATATGCAGCGTGCTTCTAATAAAGTAACCCCTACCCTTTAGAATGGAGGATATATAAAGCATAAAACAGTATGGCAATGTTTGAGAAAGAAAAGAGCCCCTTTTAGAGATAGTTTTTTTTTTAAAGGTAACCGATAATGTTGGTGATAATTGGCTAAATAAAATATATGAGCTCCTGGTTCAAGATTAAATTTATTTAGGAAAGTTAGCATTTGGTCCTTTGTAAATGTTAGATGACACTAGTCCTAAGTGATATACTAAAATTCTTTTGCCTGGAAGTTAGAGATTAAAGGCATTTGCATAGATTATCGGTGTTGCTCTGAACCTACAGGAAGTTCTGGGAAGAATGGTTCAGAAATAATGGGGAGATAGTTGCTATGCCATTTTTCTTCCAAAGGCAGACAAAGCTTTAATTTCTTTTACTCTTTGTACATAATTTAGGCACTTACCATTGGATAATTGATGTTCAGAAAAGACAATATCAATGGCAAGATGCATTTCAACAGTCTTCCTTCTGACTACAGAAGTCCTTCATTCAGTTAGTAGTGGTTATTGATTTTGGAAACTTCACCCTCTGGTTATGAATATCAGGGAAAAGAGTAAGACCTATATCATGGGAGGTTGGCAGTGTTTATGTCACAACTATTTAATTGTGCATATCACATGCATCAGATTCTTTTGGAATGAGGTGGAGCATCGGCACAATTTAATACCATACTTGCGCATAATTGAGCAAAGATTTTTGTTTCAAAAATAAAATTAGTTTTCAGAAAACCTTTGATAATGTTTCTAGATTTTTACTTATTTATAAGCTTTGTTTACTTATGAGATTTTTTTCTCTTACAATCTTTCCTACTTCAACTGAATTAAAAAGGACATTAGTTGTTTGGGAAGTGTGATATGCTATAGTGATTCCCTATAGAAATATGGACAATGTCCCCAGTAGTTAAGCAGGAAGATGCATCATCTGGGGCACATAAGCCCTCCATGGATGATTTTGGACACACGTGTATTTGAGCAGATGTTCTCTTCATTTTAAATGGTCTTATGGTTAATGTTCCAGTAGAAAGCAAAGGTGTTTTCAAAATTTTATACACATTGGATGAGTCATCCTGCACGCATCATGTATGTATACCTTTAAGTCTCAGGAAAGACCTGGAAATTATTTGATTTATCCTGCATCATGTACCCTTGTTAGTCCAGAAGGATTTCCTCAAGTTAAGTTCAGACCTGTAATTGCCTTTTTTATTTCTTTCCTTTTATTACCACATTTCCTTTTCCCCTTTTGCTGTGTTGTTGTTCTTCTTTTCTTCCTTTTGCTTTCTCTCTGGACGAGGGTCTGTCTGGCTGTGGTATCCCACTAGCCACAAATCCTCTCGTTGCCCTCCTCGAATATCCTGCTCACTCTCCCTCTGCAATATTTCAGACCCTTCCCAGCATTCTTTTGGTCTGCAGAGCACTTGGCTTGTTGGAGACCAAGACAAAATGTGCTTGTCTTTGTTTTGGAAGTAATCGGAGGACAGTCTTCCAGCAAATCGGTTTCACCCTCAACCTCTTAGTCACCCACTGTGAGCATCTCCTTTCCTAAAGCAAACATAATAGCCTGTAATGTGGCAGTTATGCTACCTTCTTGATTGAGATCACAGAGTTTTTGAATTTGGTGTTAAGAAAGCAAAGCGGCAGTTCTGAGTTATTTCTCCAACCTTCCTTTAGGTGTTCTCTCCCTTTCCCTCACTTGCATTCAACAAGCAGATGACCTTAGAGGAGGGTTGCAGTGGGACTGGAAGCTCTCCTGGCTCTGCAGTCCAGACACCTAAGCACATTAACCAGCTTATGCCAGATGCCTCTGAGAGAGAGGAAGGGCAGCATCATTCCGGAGTCTCAGAGAGTAACTTCACTGATCTCTGCCTCAAGAAACAGCGGCTTCCTTCCTCCCGGTGTCCCTAGATAAGAAAATACCACCAGGAATTAGGGTGGGGCTGGCGACAGAGGGATGCTGTTACCAGAGCTCTGCACTTTCCTGATCTATGCTCAGGGTTGGGAGCAAGAGGGGACTCGGGCCTCGCATTACTGTTTGCCTGTGTTTAGCTTCGTCTGTATCGGAGCATGCTGGGGCTTCTCCACAGGCCCACCTGGCCTGGTTTCCTGCTTCTGAGTACCATCCCAGGGAGCTGCCAAGACACCAGGGAGGGAACTGTTCCTTGACGCTTTTAGGCAGGTAATGCCATGGTCAGCCTCACTGATGGCTGTGTGGCTCAGATGTAGAGTGGGAGGAGAGGAGAAGGCCATCAGACGACACGGGCCATGTGGACGTGAACATAGGCTGCATCAGGACAACTGGTACGGAGAGATGAATTGAGGATCAGATGATCCACCCCCCCCCAACCCCCATACAAATACCTCCCCTATTATGTCGGCCCACGTTCCTGAAATTATGGGAGCCTGGGAAATACATTAAACTGTGTTTAAAAAGTTCTCAAAATTTTTATTTATTTATTTTTAAAGATTTTATTTATTTATTTTTTTATTTATTTGTCAGAGAGAGAGGGAGAGAGAGACAGAGAGTAAGCACAAGCAGGGGGAGCGGCAGGCAGAGGGAGAAGCGGGCTCCCCAAGGAGCAAGGAGCTCGATGTGGGGCTCTATCTATCCCAGGACCCCGGAATCAGAACCTGAGCCAAAGGCAGATGCTTAACCAACTGAGCCACCCAGGTGTCCCAAAGTTTAAAAAATTTTAAAGAGATTTATGAAATATATATACCTAATATGTTCATATTTGGCATTTTGTTGCACTTTTACAACAGTGATTTCAATTTATAAAAGTGATAAATCCTTATGACAAAAAAAATTAATAGACAAAGAAAAAAAGAAAAAACCCCACAAAAAACCATCCCACAGAGATAACCTGTATTGACAGTTGGTGAACTTCATTCTAGATATATCTCTATGGGTAATCACAGATAAAAAGATGAATAGATAGATAAATAGAAATTATTTTTTAAAATGGAATCCTATTATGTGTGCTATATTTAAATAAGAAGGATTATACTTAATTTTACGTGAATTTAATGTATGGAAAATGATAGTAAAGCTAAACTAAAGGAATTGCTGTACTTCACATAATTGTTTCTTTACCATATGAGATACTAGTTCATATACGATTCTTTGAAAGTCAAGGGGGAAAAAACATGAAGAGGTTGAAATCATTATGTTTTATTTATAACAATACCTTTTGATTTTATGAAGTATCAATTGGTTCCTGAGAGAAAACATGAGATTCGTGTTTTTGCATTTCCTCCCACTCCACTGCCCCCAGGTTCCACATTTAGTTAAAATCCAGTCTCAGTGACTTTGGGCTTGGCCACATGACCAGCTTTGCCAATATATTGTGATGGAACATGAAGTTTGCCTCTTCTAAGCCAAAGGTGGCTTTTTTTTTTTTTTTAAAGATTTTATTTAGTAATTTTAGAGAGAGAGAATGTGCATGACGTGTGGGGTTGGGGGAGGGTCAGAGGGAGAGGGAGAGAATCTCAAGCAGGCTCCCCACCGAGCACAGACAGGGACATGGGGCTAATCCCAGGACCCTGAGCTCATTCCCTGAGCTGAAATCAAGAGTCGTACCCTTAACCGACTGAGCCACCCAGGCGCCCCTAAGCCAAAGGTTTTAATGGGAATGTGTGCTTTGGTTTGAGACACCTTGCTTCAGCCCTCCACAATGCAAATGGCATGTGCTCAAGAGGGGCTGCCTGGTCAGTGGGGCTTCAGCAAGGGGAGAACATGTGGAGATGGGTCCAGCAGAGCCGCAACTCAGCCCCCACCCTTACCTAATGCGAGCAAAATGTAAACGTTAATGTAAGCCCGTAGGATACTGAGTCTGTAGGTTACAGCACCAAAAGTGGTAACTAATTTTAAAAACTTTATAGATTTATATTCTGTCCTATAAACGCAATCACTCCAATTGTTAGTGTAATGTTTACATGGTTTAGTGTTGAGTACCGATTCTACTACTAAGGCTCCTCTATTTCTGTGTGATTTGATTCCTCTCTCGAGTCACCTTGATTTCATTATCAAGTGGTTCCTAGAAGAGTTCATGATTACCATATTTTGTGAATTTTTTCAAGTTTGTAGATACTTTCTTGTGGCCCTTCTCTACTTGAATACCAGCTTAGCTGGGGTATAATATTCTCATATTATAATTTCTTGACCTTAGAGTTTTGACCATAATGTCAAAAGAATTAAACCAGTAAGTGGAATGATGTGATAAAAACATTCCAAGGCCAGGCTGATGTTTGTCTCCCTATAAGTAACTTCTTGTTTGTTTGCTCATTTGAAGTTCAGTTAAACAACCAGAATATGTCTCTATATGGATCATTATGTATCAAGGTTTTTAGGTTCTTTTCTATTTTCAGGTTTTTCATGTTATGGAAACTCATTATAGCTTGAATTTTTTTTTGTTTGATTTGTTAGATTCTCTATTTCAAATTATCTATGTAATAGATCATTTCTTTTTTTAAGTTTTAATTTTTAAAAGTTGTGGTAAAATATGCATAACAGGAAATGTAGCCTTTTATCCATTTTTTTAAAAGATTCTATTTATTCATTTGAGAGAGAGAAAGAGAACATGAGCAAGGGGGAGGGGCAGAAGGCGAGAGAGAAGCAGACTCCATGCTGAGCAGGGAGCCAGACGTGGGGCTCCACCCCAGGACCCCGAGATCATGACCTGAGCTGAAGGCAGATGCTTAACCGACAGAGCCACCCAGGCGCCCCACCTTTTATCCATTTTTAAGTGTATAATTCAGTGACATGAAGTACATTCACATTGTCATACCAACATAAACACTCTCCATCTCAGAAATTTTTCATCTCACCAAAGTGCAACTCTCTACTCATTAAACAATAACGCCCTATTCCTTCCTCTGCCTACCCCTCACAAATACCATTCTACTTTGTCTCTGTGAATATGACAACTGTAGGTACCTCATATAAGCAGACTCATACAGTATTTGTCCTTTTGTGACTGGCTTCTTTCACTTAGCATAATGGCCTCAAAATTCATCTGTGTTGTATGTGTCATGTGTCACAATTTCCTTCTTTTTTAAGGCTGAAAAGTATTTTGTTGCTTGTATATATCATGTTTTGTTTATTTATTCATCTGTTGATGAATACTTCGGTTGCTTCCACCTTTTGATTATTGTGAATCATGCTGCTATAAACACAAATATCTATCAACACAAACATGCTTTTACACAAATATCTGTTCAAGTCTCTGCTTTCACTTCTTTTGGGTATGTACCCAGGAGTGGAATTGCTGGATCATATGGTAATTCTAATTTTTTGAGAAACTGCCATGCCATTTTCCATATCAGCTTGACCATTTTACACTCCACTAACAATTTACAATGATTTCAATTTTTTCCATATCTCTGTCAACACTTGCTGTTTTCTGGGTTTTTTTGTTTGCTTGTTTTTATAATATGAAGCGGTCAGTCATTCTTGACTTATTCTCTCTATATAGCATCTCTGCTTTATTTGCTATAAACTCTTTGTCATTCTCATCTACATTCATTCTGATTACTTCAAATCTTTCTTTCAAATTAATGAATTCAGCCACATCTATTTTTTTTATTTGCTCTTATTTACTTTTTAGATATGTTATGCTCTTGTTTGGTAATCCATTAGTCTCCTTAGCTTGGCAGTATGCATTTCTAACACATTTGATAGTTTTACAATCTTCCTTTATTGAATTCAGATATTTTTTTTCTTTTTTTTTTTATTCTTATGTTAATCCCCATACATTACATCATTAGTTTTAGATGTAGTGTTCCATGATTCATTGTGCATAACACCCAGTGCTCCATGCAGAATGTGCCCTCCTCAATACCTACCACCAGGCTAACCCATCCTCCCACTCCCCTCCCCTCTAGAACCCTCAGTTTGTTTTTCAGAGTCCATCGTCTCTCATGGTTCGTCTACCCCTCCGATTTCCCCTGCTTCATTCTTCCCCTCCCGCTACCTTCTTCTTCTTTTTTTTTTTTCTTAACATATATTGCATTATTTGTTTCAGAGGTACAGATCTGAGAGTCAACAGTCTTGCACAATTCACAGCACTTACCAGAGCACATGCCCTCCCCAGTGTCCATCACCCAGTCACTCCATCCCTTCCACCCCACCCACCACTCCAGCAACCCTCAGTTTGTTCCCTGCGATCAAGAATTCCTCATATCAGTGAGGTCATATGATACATGTCTTTCTCTGTTTGACTTATTTCACTCAACATAATACCCTCCAGTTCCATCCACGTCGTTGCAAATGGCAAGATCTCATTCCTTTTGATGGCTGCATAATATTCCATTGTATATATATATATACCACATCTTCTTTATCCATTCATCTGTCAATGGACATCTTGGCTCTTCCCACAGTTTGACTATTGTGGACATTGCTGCTATAAACATCGGGGTGCACGTACCCTTTCGGATCCCTACTTTTGTATCTTTGGGGTAAATACCCAGTAGTGCAATTGCTGGATCATATGGTAGCTCTATTTTCAACTTTTTGAGGAACCTCCATACTGTTTTCCAGAGTGGCTGCACCAGCTTGCATTCCCACCAACAGTGTAGGAGGGTTCCCCTTTCTCCGCATCCCTGCCAACATCTGTCGTTTCCTGACTTGTTAATTTTGGCCATTCTGACTGGTGTGAGGTGGTATCTCATTGAGGTTTTGATTTGGATTTCCCTGATGCCGAGCGATATTGAGCACTTTTTCATGTGTCTGTTGGCCATTTGGATGTCTTCTTTGGAAAACTATCTGTTCATGTCTTCTACCCATTTCTTGATTGGATTCTTTGTTCTTTGGGTGTTGAGTTTGATGAGTTCTTCATAGATTTTGGATCCTAGCCCTTTATCTGATATGTCATTTGCAAATATCTTCTCCCATTCTGTCGGTTGTCTTTTGGTTTTGTTGACTGTTTCTTTTGCTGTGCAAAAGCTTTTTATCTTGATGAAGTCCCAAAAGTTCATTTTTGCCCTTGCTTCCCTTGCCTGTGGCGATGTTTCTAGGAAGAAGTTGCTTCAGCTGAGGTCGAAGAGGTTGCTGCCTGTGTTCTCCTTTAGGATTTTGATGGACTCCTGTCTCACATTGAGGTCTTTCAACCATTTGGGGTCTATTTTTGTGTGTGGTGTAAGGAAATGGTCCAGTTTCATTCTTCTGTATGTGGCTATCCAATTTTCCCAACACCATTTGTTGAAGAGACTGTCTTTTTTCCATTGGACATTCTTTCCTGCTTTGTCAAAGATGAGTTGACCATAGAGTTGAGGGTCCATTTCTGGGCTCTCTATTCTGTTCCATTGATCTATGTGTCTGTTTTTGTGCCAGTATCATGCTGTCTTGATGATGACAGCTTTGTAATAGAGCTGGAAGTCTGGAATTGTGATGCCGCCAGCTTTGCTTTTCTTTTTCAAATTCCTCTGGCTATGCGGGGTCTTTTCTGGTTCCATACAAATTTTAGGATGATTTGTTCCATTTCGTTGAAAAAAGTGGATGGCATTTTGATGGGGATTGCATTGAATGTGTAGATTGCTCTAGGTAGCATTGACATCTTCACAATATTTGTTCTTCCAATCCATGAGCATGGAACGTTTTTCCATTTCTTTGTGTCTTCCTCAATTTCTTTCATGAGTATTTTATAGTTTTCTAAGTACAGATCCTTTGTCTCTTTGGTTAGATTTATTCCTAGGTATCTTATGGTTTTGGGTGCAATTGTAAATGGGATCGACTCCTTAATTTCTCTTTCTTCTGTCTTGTTATTGGTGTATAGGAATGCCACTGATTTCTGTGCATTGATTTTATATCCTGCCACTTTACTGAATTCCTGTATGAGTTCTAGCAGTTTTGGGGTGGAGTCTTTGGGGTTTTTCACATAAAGTATCATATCATCTGCAAAGAGTGAGAGTTTGACTTCTTCTTTGCCAATTTGGATGCCTTTGATTTCTTTTTGTTGTCTGATTGCTGTGGCTAGGACTTCCAATACTATGTTGAATAGCAGTGGTGATAGTGGACATCCCTGCCGCGTTCCTGACCTTAGGGGGAAAGCTCTCAGTTTTTCCCCATTGAGAATGATATTCGCTGTAGGTTTTTCATAGATGGCTTTTATGATATTGAGGTATGTACCCTCTATGCCTATACTCTGAAGAGTTTTGATCAAGAAAGGATGCTGTACTTTGTCAAAAGCTTTTTCTGCATCTATTGAGAGGATCATATGATTCTTGTTCTTTCTTTTGTTAATGTATTGTATCACATTGATTGATTTGCGGATGTTGAACCAACCTTGCAGCCCAGGGATAAATCCCACTTGGTCGTGGTGAATAATCCTTTTAATGTACTGTTGGATCCTATTGGCTAGTATTTTGGTGAGAATTTTTGCATCCATGTTTATCAGGGATATTGGTCTGTAATTCTCCTTTTTGATGGGGTCTTTGTCTGGTTTTGGGATCAAGGTAATGCTGGCCTCATAAAATGAGTTTGGAAGTTTTCCTTCCATTTCTATTTTTTGGAACAGTTTCAGAAGAATAGGTATTAATTCTTCTTGAAATGTTTGGTAGAATTCCCCTGGGAAGCCATCTGGCCCTGGGCTTTTGTTTTTTGGGAGATTTTTGATGACTGCTTCAATTTCCTTAGTGGTTATAGGTCTGTTCAGGTTTTCTATTTCTTCCCTGTTCTGTTTTGGTAGTTGATACATCTCTAGGAATGCATCCATCTCTTCCAGGTTATCTAATTTGCTGGCATAGAGTGGCTCATAATATGTTCTTATAATTGTTTGTATTTCTTTGGTGTTGGTTGTGATCTCTCCTCTTTCATTCATGATTTTGTTGATTTGGGTCATTTCTCTTTTCTTTTTGAGAAGTCTGGCCAGGGGTTTATCAATCTTGTTAATTCTTTCAAAGAACCAGCTCCTAGTTTCGTTGATCTGTTCTACTGTTCTTTTAGTTTCTATTTCATTGATTTCTGCTCTGATCTTGATTATTTCTCTTCTCCTGCTGGGTTTAGGCTTTATTTGCTGTTCTTTCTCCAGCTTCTTTAGGTGTAGGGTTAGGTTGTGTACTTGAGACCTTTCTTGTTTCTTGAGAAAGGCTTGTATTGCTATATACTTTCCTCTTAGCACTGCCTTTGCTGCATCCCAAAGATTTTGAATAGTTGTATTTTCATTTTCATTGGTTTCCATGAATTTTTTAGATTCTTCTTTAATTTCCTGGTTGACCGATTCATTCTTCAGTAGGATGCTCTTTAGCCTCCATGTATTTGAGTTCTTTCCGACTTTCCTCTTGTGATTGAGTTCTAGTTTCAAAGCATTGTGGTCTGAAAATAGGCAGGGAATGATCCCAATCTTTTGGTACCGGTTGAGACCTGATTTATGGCCTAGGATGTGATCTATTCTGGAGAATGTTCCATGGGGACTAGAGAAGAATGTGTATTCCGTTGCTTTGGGATGGAATGTTCTGAATATGTCTGTGAAGTCCATTTGGTCCAGTGTGTCATTTACAGTCTTTATTTCCTTGTCAATCTTTTGCTTAGATGATCTGTCCATTTCAGTGAGGGGGGTGTTAAAGTCCCCCACTATTATTGTATTGTTGTCGATGTGTTTCTTTGCTTTTGTTATTAATTGCCTTATATCATTGGCTGCTCCCATGTTAGGGGCATAGATATTTACAATTGTTAGATCTTCTTGTTGGATAGACCCTTTAAGTAGGATATAATGTCCTTCCTCATCTCTTATTACAGTCTTTGGTTTAAAATCTAATTTTTCTGATATAAGGATTGCCACCCCAGCTTTCTTTTGGTGTCCATTAGCATGGTAAATCGTTTTCCACCCCCTCACTTTCAATCTGAGGGTGTCTTTGGTTCTAAAATGAGTCTCTTGCAGACAGCATATCGATGGGTCTTGTTTTTTAATCCAGTCTGATAGCCTGTGTCTTTTGATTGGGGCATTTAGCCCATTTACATTCAGGGTAACTATTGAAAGATAGGAATTTAGTGCCATTGTATTGCCTGTAAGGTGACTGTTACCGTATATTGTTTGTGTTCCTTTCTGGTCTATGTTGCTTTTAGAGTTTCTCTTTGCTTAGAGGACCCCTTTCAAGATTTCTTGTAGTGCTGGTTTTGTGTTTGCAAATTCCTTTAGTTTTTGTTTATCCTGGAAGCTTTTTATCTCTCCTTCCATTTTCAATCACAGCCTAGCTGGATAAAGTATTCTTGGCTGCATATTTTTCTCATTTAGTGCTCTGAATATATCCTGCCAGTCCTTTCTGGCCTGCCAGGTCTCTGTGGATAGGTCTGTTGCCAATCTAATGTTTCTACCATTGTAGGTTACATATCTCTTCTCCCGAGCTGCTTTCAGGATTTTCTCTTTGTCTATGAGACTCATAAGTTTTACTATTAGATGTCGGGGTGTTGACCTATTTTTATTGATTTTGAGAGGGGTTCTCTGTGCTTCCTGGATTTTGATGCCTGTTTCCTTCCCCAAATTAGGGAAGTTCTCTGCTATAATTTGCTCCATTATACCTTCTGCCCCTCTCTCTCTTTCTTCTTCTTCTGGGATCCCAATTATTCTAATGTTGTTTTGTCTTATGGTATCGCTTATCTCTCGAATTCTGCCCTCGTGATCCAGTAGTTGTTTATCTCTCTTTTTCTCAGCTTCTTTATTTTCCATCATTTGGTCTTCTATATTACTGATTCTCTCTTCTGCCTCATTTATCCTAGCAGTTAGCACCCCCCTTTTTGATTGTACCTCATTAATAGCCTTTTTGATTTCTACTTGGTTAGATTTTAGTTCTTTTACTTCTCCAGAAAGGGTTTCTCTAATAACTTCCATATTTTTTTCAAGCCCAGCTAGTATCTTTAAAGTGATGATTCTGAACTCTAGATCTGACATCGTACTAATGTCCGTATTGAGTAGGTCCCTGGCAGTAGGTACTGCCTCTTGTTCTTTTTGTTGAGGTGATTTTTTCCGTCTTGTCATTTTGTGCAGAGGAGAATAGATTAATGAGAGAACAAAATGCTAGCAGAGTAACCACGTCCCCCGAAAATATACTCTAAACAATTCAGAAAAGACCTGAAGCAATGGAAAAAGAAACAGAAAGAGAGAAAAAAGAAAAAGAAAAAAAGGAAAAGAGAAAGATAAAAACAAACAAAAACAAACAAAATGAAACAACAACAACAAAAAAAACCAGAATGTGATCAAATATGATCAGGCTGGTATGTAGATCAGTGCCACACACTAGATTTGGGGTGTATTTTGGTCTTTTAGAAGAAAGTGCCTCCCAAAATTTTAAAGAAAGAATAACTTATATATGTACAAAAATAAGGGTTGATATGATGAAGGGACGGAATATGACTGTAAAGATAGAAATTCTACAAAATTTTATAAAAGGAATTGATAAGAAGTTGTTTGAAAAAAGAAAGAAGAGGATTTAAAAAAAAAAGAAAAAAAAGGCAGAGAATGTGATCAGGCAGGGGAGTAGAACAAAACCATACACTAGAGATTTAGGGTATATTTTGATCTGTTAGAAGAAACTATCTCAAAATTTTAAAGAGAGAACAACTTATATATATATGCCCAAACTACGGGTAACTACTATGAAGGGATAGAATATGACTCTAAAAATGAAAAATAAAAATGTTTTTTAAAAAAGGGATTGATAAGATGTTGGTTGAAAAAGGAAAAAAGAAAGATTCAAAAAAAAAAAAGACAAAAAAAAATTAACTTTGAAAGACTAAAGAATCATGGTAAAAAAGCCATGGATTCTATGTGCAGTATTCCCCTAGCGCTGGAGTTCTGCCATTCTCATTGATCGGTAACCTTGGTCTTGGCTGGCTGTTCTCGCTGATCTTCTGGGGAGGGGCCTGTTGCCGTGGTTTCCAAATGTCTCTGCCGGAGGCGGAATCGCCCCGCCCTTGCCCCCTCCCGGCTAAGTAATCTGCTCGGGTTTGCTCTCCGGGGCTTTTGTTCCCTGTGAGCTTTCCGTACAGCTTTGGAGGCGGAGCGTGAAAATGGCGGCCTCCCAATCTCCGCCCCGGAGGAGCCGAGAACTCGGGGCCCCGCTCCTCAGTGAGCCCCCAGACAAAAGCCGTCAGTCACTCCTGTCTCCTGGGTCTCCGGCCACACTCCGTGCTCACCCGGCCTGTGACTGAGCGTTTCTATCTCTGGCACCCGACCCCGTGTGGAGTCTCCAAACCCAGCAGATCCCTGTGGTGCACTCCTGCGCCGCTCCTCCCGGGGGAGGAAGGTGAGTCTCCGCGGATCTGCCGCTTGTTGGGTCCCTGCTGGAGGAGCAGGGGCCCGACTGTGCCGCGGATCACGGTTTATGGCCACCCCGAGCTGAGAGCCCGCGCCTGGGCTCCGCCTCTGCAGCCGGCTTCCCTGCTCCGATACCTGGGAGCTCTGCCACACTCAGGCACCCCCGGTCTTTCTGTGACCCCGAGGGTCCTGAGGCCACACTGTCCCGGAGGGTTCCACCCCCCGCTTAGCCACCAGAGTGACGTCCCTCGGCGGAGCAGACTTTTAAAAGTTCCGATTTTGTGCTCCGCGGCTCTATCACTTGCCAGAAGCCCCGACGGAGGCCCCTCCCCCGCCGTCTATCCTCCCGAATATCGCCTCGGATTCCCTTCTCCGCACGTCCTACCTTCCAGAAAGTGGTCGCTTTTCTGTTCAGAGAGTTGTTGCTATTCCTTTCTTCGATCTCCTGTTGGGTTTGTAGGTGTTCAGAATGGTTTGATCCCTATCCAGCTGAATTCCTGAGAGGAGACGAAATCCAGGTCTCCTACTCCTCCGCCATCTTGCTCCGCTCCCGAATTCAGATATTTTTTTATTTTATTTTATTTTATTTTATTTATTTATTTATTTTTAAAGATTTTATTTATTTATTTGAGAGAGAGAGAATGAGAGACAGAGAGCATGAGAGGGAGGAGGGTCAGAGGGAGAAGCAGACTCCCCGCCGAGCAGGGAGCCCGATGCAGGACTCGATCCCGAGACTCCAGGATCATGACCTGAGCAGAAGGCAGTCGCTTAACCAACTGAGCCACCCAGGCGCCCCAGATATTTTTTTAAAAAGTTAACAATTTTAACAAATTTCCAAGGAGTATCATTCTGTTTTTTGGGGACAGATTTTCTTTGAGACCAGGTTCATCTGTCTTTTGTGTGCTCTGATTCTTTATTTCTTTTTCTTTTTTTCCTTCTAGCATGTGTGTAGAGTTGCCAGGCCACTTATCTTCTTGTTTATATGTAATGTATAATGTAGGCGTCTTTAACCAGTCTTCTCTTTGTGCTGAGAGATTATGAGTACATACTCCTCACCACCCTCCCTTCCTTTTCTAAGCCTACATTTCTTCCTCTCTCAGCTGCAGTTTGAAGAATAAGTGTAGATTTCTGTTCATTTTTCTATAGCCTAAAGCATTGTGGGAAGGAGGGAGAAATGAGCTGGATGTAATCTTTGTCAAAGGACTTGAATTCTCTCTGTTTTAAGAGACCATTAAGTGCCATGTAATAGGACCCATTTCTTCAGGACTGTACCCCTCTCCCATCCCTTTTGGTTGTTTCCCCAATAAGCAGTGCCTAAGATCCCAAGCAGTGCCTTTCACCTGGGAGTTGGATCCTTCAGGCATGTAGAAGCTTTAAGTCTTCCCCTTGATTTTCTTTTGAGTTGCATACTCTCTCCCATAATCTGCCTATGTTCAAATTGGGATATATTTCTAAAAAGTACAGAATTTTATCAATCCTTCTTTCTTTAGTATACTTTCTGGAAGGGTAGGGTTAGAAAGCAAGCCACAAAGGAATCTTTTGTTGTCTTTCTTTGCCTGACATTTTCTTGACATTCATGTCATGAAGCTTAACTTTTTTCTTTTTGGCTGTTTTTGTTTATTTGTTTATTAATTTTAATGTGTTTTGTTGGATACCAGAAGAAGATCTTGTAATCAGAATTTGTTCTGCTGTCTTTTCCTGAAATCTAATATATCATTTGAATTTCTGGATCAGAAATTCTGCTCCGGGGGAGCAGAAATTCAAATGATATATTAGATTTCAGGAAAAGACAGCAGAACAAATTCTGATTACAAGATCTTTTCCTTCTAAGGAGAAGCAAGCTGAGGCTCATTAGCATCAAGGGGATGCTTGTTAGAGCTACACTGACCTTACACTGTTTACTTGCTGTGAATTTCAGAGAACCTTGCACCCTCTCTACCAATGGATAGAAAGAGGGGTCTATAGTTTTCATTTTCCTCATTGATATCTGAAACCCCAATTTTCTTTTGACTTCTATTGATGGGGAAACTTGAAGAGCAGGTGAGGACGGGAAGAAGTTTAGGAGAAGTTTAGCCTCAGGCACTGGAGTAGTTGGGGCAGTTATTTAGCTGGCTGAGGCATGGGGCAGGTGCCCCTGGGAGGCTGGGAATGCGGTGGGCTCCTCTGTGGGAAGGAGTGAGGACAAGCTAGATTATCTGCTTGTCCTGGTTCTGTTTTGTTCACCCAACTGCCTTCTCTTCCTCTCACATCTGCCTCCTCTGCTCTTGCCCCCCTCTTTGGAATCTTTAGTTCTGCTCAATCCAGGTCCAATTCCGTGAGAAATTTTAAAGCAGTATGAACACAGGAGAACTAGATCTCTTTTAAACATTATTGCATCGTTCCATTTGTATGTGAGTATATACCATTTTTATCAATTATTTTAACCACTTGACAGGCCTTGTCTTAGTCTCTTAAATGATCTGTGATGTTCGGATCTAGATGTCTCACAAACAAGAAAATAAGAAGGTGCTTTTGACTCATAGAAGAGCTCATTCACTTACAACTAAAATATCACAAATGCCAAAGAGCAGCAACATTTTCACACTGATCCAGAATGAAATGTTAAAAATCTTTTTTGATATGTGAGAAAAGTTATACTATAGTTCGGTGATCTACCATGTCTGAATTATCTACACCTTTGGGGATCATAAATAATTAAATTTGGAACATGCTGGAAAAGACTCAGAGTCCTAAAAATTTACATAGAGTCCTGGGCAAGGAAACAATCTCAGATCCCACATGGCTTGCTCTGCTGGCGCTGTCTGGGGCTTGCCAGGCTGGTACCCATCACATCTGCTCTTCTGGGATTGCCTTTCAGAGATCCCTTCATCACTTCACTTGACTGCAGTTTGAGACTCCCCTGGTTGATGTGGATGACTGCACAGGCAATATTGTGTTAGTTTTACCCCCTGAAGATTGATTCTGCCAAAGAACTTGAATTTCAGTGGCATTCTTGTCTCTCTGTGATAGGGGATCTAGAGGTCCCAGATTGGTGCTTGGAGCCAGTAAGGAAAAGGGCTTTGGGTATTTAGCCACTCACCTGTCCCCTGTGGTTTTTGAGAATTCTCCCAGGCAGATCTGGTGACCTGGTCAGGTTTAAATAGACAATATAGTCACACGACATCATTTTGTGTCTAAGGCTCCGTTCTCTTAAAGGGTAGTTTTGTGTCATGCCAGGTAAAATCAACAAGATCATGACTCTGGGTTAATGATTCCTAAAAAAAAATTCCATGCCCTCTTGGTGTCATCAGTGAGTGAGTAGCTCATTCCACCATGGGTAATATTTCCGGGCAAATATATTTTATGTGAGGGGATGGAGATGGAATAAGCTCAAGGCCTGAGGTCTGGCCCATTCTCCCTTTGATTCTAATAATAATTATTAGTATAATTAAATAACTGAAATCCCAAGCCAGGATTTCATCCTGATGAGTGGGATTATGTGAGGATTAATTTAAAATAATGTATGCAAAGTACATAGCATAGTTTCTGACACATACTAAATGTTCAAAAGTGAAAATAAACAAGGATTTTTGGAAAGTTACTGTAATAAATGTATATGTCTGTATGCTCAAATATATTTATTAGTTACTTTAACCACTTAATAAGTTAACCAAAATGAAACATGTGTAGAATATTTCTTAAACCAACTATGTAGGGTTACATTTTTCAACAGTTTATAGGAAGTAAATATAATAATATTATGTATGGGGTGAAATATATTATTATGTTTATATTATGTTAAGTAATTACGTTATATTATATATTCATGTGCTGAATAAAGTATATATTAGTATATTAATGAAAACAATCATTATTTACTAATCATTTAAAATATTATGGCTGATTTATGGAGATTTGTCTTTATAATGGGTATTACACAAAGCATTTTGCAAATGTGATTTCATTTAATCCTACATCAGTAGTGGGTGCTAGTGTTATTCTTGCTTTATAGAGGGGGAAGTCAGCTGTGTGTGTGCGTGCGCGCGCGCGTGTGTGTGCGTGCGCGTGTGTGCGTGCGTGCGCGCGTGTGTGCGTGCGCGTGTGCGTGTGCGTGCGTGCGTGCACGTCTGTGTGTGGTGCCTTAAGTGTCTTCTTTGTGCTCACAGAGCTACTAATCAGACAAGCCAGAGTTTGAATCCAAGTGTGTAAGAGTCCGACAGCAGTGTTCTGATTCTCTAAGTACCCCTGTTTCACTAATTATTTATTTGCTGGGCTATCCCCCCGGCAGCCAGTCCCAGGTTCTCCCCCGCTCCAAGGGGTTTTGACACTGACTATAGCCCTAGGTTCTTGTTTTCTTTGTCTTGTTTATTCCTCTCAACAACTCGGCAAGGCAACTACTAGTAGTCTCATTTTACAGTCAAAGTAACCGAGGTTGGGGAAATTAAATCACACAGCTCACAGGTGGCAGACCAGAATCGACCAGGAGTGTACCTCCTAAGTCCTTCATCTTCTTTCAGCCTCGTCATACCCACGCCCACACCGCCGTCCCGCACCCACTGACTTGGAAGCCTCTCTCTGGTGGGGCAGGCAGGACAGCTACCAGGGTGAGGCCACCCCAGCAGCCCCAGCTTCCTGGTCATGCGTGTGCTGGAGTCTAACTGAAGGGGAAGAGGACCAACCAGTGAGTCAGTGCTTTGGCTCTCTCAGGAAGCTTGCCTTTGACCCTCTGCTCCAGCCCAGCCCTGCTGAGATTCTGAGGCCT
This sequence comes from Mirounga leonina, assembly GCF_011800145.1. Classification (NCBI taxonomy): domain Eukaryota; kingdom Metazoa; phylum Chordata; class Mammalia; order Carnivora; family Phocidae; genus Mirounga; species Mirounga leonina. Next base: position 3,070,186 of record NW_023270757.1, on the reverse strand, counting down.
GACAGCCTCACAGCTGGAAGTGGGGCCGGCCTGCAGTGGGCTGATGGATGATATTTGTTACAGTTCTAACAGTGGGTGTTATTGTTTTAACACTTCATCGATTTCTCCTTAGATGGCTGGTGCTGAACATTTTTATCCTTGTCTTTTGGTTAACCTCAAATAAAGAGGAAGTTAACAAGCACCAAACATGTTTGGAAGAATTTCAGCCCTAGTTAAGTGTGTACTATAGCATGGTTTGCTTTGTGGGAGAGGCATAATAAGGAATTCAGAATAAATCATATCTAACATGAAACCAGCGACTAAATTTAGATGCTTAACACCATGGAATGTGTAGTTGCCCACCCAGGAACACAGCTATCCCTGCAAATTCTCAGTCTCCTTGAGCTGCCTGACTCTCCAGATGTTCATTGACATCCCAGAAGTCTTTTTCTTTTAGAACCACAAAAGTGGGAATCACCATTTGGGTTCCTGTCCCTCATTATTTGCTAAGAGAACTGTGGTAAGGTGCTGCTGTCTACTCCCTGGTAAAAATGTGCTGCCTCGATGCAAAATAAATCCTCTATCGATGCACACCCTCATTTCTACCTGGCCCTGGGGAAACGCATGCAGACCTGATCTCAGGACACCTGAGGCCCTGGCTTAAAGAACTGTGTGTCAGGTCTAGTCATCCTGTTTGCACACCAATTTGTTTCTTACCTTCTCTCTCCCATGCCATGAGCCTTTCTGTAATGTTCCTCTGTCCTCCAGCCACTTCCTCCCATCACCCTAGCTGTGTGGAGGCTCCATCAGCCCTGTCAGCCTTCTTGTAGACCTCTCTGTTGCATTTCCAACAAATATCTATTGGGCTCTTTTTGTATGATACTGTCTTAAACTATTTTAATTTGGGGCTATTCTCAACCTTTTTCTTTATTTCCTATCCAGAGTGAAATTCTGTTCTTCCATGTTTACTATTTTGGCAGTCTCTACCTACTCACCATACATTTTCTCTCATTTGCTGGCTTATCACTTGAGCCCGTTTTCACAAAGTGTTTTGCTTCTCTGTCTCTTGTTCCTGAGGCTGAGAGATGGTTTTCTAAAATTTCCTTTTGGTTGCTATCATCATTTTCAAATTGTGGTTTATCCTATAAGTCTTTAGAGTTTAGGCCCCCCCCCAACCTTTTTTTTTTTTTTTTTTTGGTCTGACACGTGTGTAGGCCTGATGTTAGTATTTTTTCCTCTTTTCTTATTTTTAAAGGAGGAGAGATGCAATATTTTCCAAAAACAAAGTTTGTGGTTTGTGTTTAGCTTATCCCTCAAATGAGCAGCTGAATAGCATGCTAACATGTACAGCTTCTAGACCCGCTCTAGGCTGAGGAATCTCAAGTGCTCCTGTGATGTTGACATTTCCTCACAACTCATTCCCGCCGCCAGACACTGATCCTGATGGAAATCCTCAAGGGCTGTAATTCCTAGTATGTGCTGCTGCTGGGACTGCTTCTGGGAAGCAACCTCACCTGTGGGGATTTGCTTTGGTGCACTGCATCTCCCGTGCACTTTCTGGCGTTCCCCTCTACGACTGGATATAGGAAACAGATCCGGGCCAGGATAGAAAGTGAACAGAGGAGGGCATCAGGCTTCTGGGAGCATGCCCCACATAGAGAGATGGCCTCAGTTATCCAGTTAGGACGTATCTTACATTTCTGAGCCAGGCGTCGGATATTAAGAGGGGGCAGGGACTTCTTACCCACCTCCCATCTAGTTTCAGGATGGGGGGGGGAAGAAAGGAAGCTCTGTTTCCAGTGGTTATAGCACAGGAAATCATGAATTGTGTTTTTAATCTCATTTTGCCAGTCTTGCTGTTAATGGAGATTGATCCAAGATTCTAAAAAGAAGTTGTTTAGTTCCGGTTTTGGTGATGGCCTGAGTTTGCATTTTTTTCTATGTTAAAGACATGGGTATTTTGTTGAATTGTTGGGAAGGCTGAATAAGGGCCTTTAAGCCAAATGCCATTTTAAACCCAACTTTCCCCAGTCTTCATTTCTTAAAAGTAAAAAAAAAAGCCCTTTAGTCCAAAATATGGTTATGTTGATATCCTTGTAGATAACTCATCATGTACCTGACAGGAAAGAAAGGTCTATTCAGTTGGGACTAGTTCGCTAAGACAGGGAGACTTCTAATTGAGGAGTAGGTTTCCCATAACAAAGTTTCTCATTGTCTGGGGAGACAGCATTGACAGAAAGACTACATTGATGAAACCATCTGATCTTTTAACCCATTCACCTTATGTTGGATAGATTCTGTAAATTATAATGATCTAATAGCAGAGCTTAGAAACACCTGAATGAGAAAGCCACACAACCCCGAGAGCAGATTGTGTTCTCCCCGCTCAGGGGTCAGTTACTGTGGGAGGCAGACCAGTTTCCCTGTCTCCCCCGAGGATCAGCACTGCAGATCATTTTGAGCATGTGCATCCAGCCGTCGATGACTTCATTACCAGGGGACACTTCCCACATGTGGGATGGGAGGAGGAGTACCTTCCTCCAGTCACAGGGATGTTGACAGAGCTGAGTCTTTGCTGCATGGGAACAGCGTGTGGACAAATGTTTGGCACTGGAACGGGGCTTGGGCTCCAACACTGGAACTGCTGGAGCCCAGCAAAGTCCTGGAGCCAAAACTGCAGAGTCCTCACAGCTTGCTTTACAAAATCCGAATTTAACAAGTGTCAGTCTAGACTCTGTTTGATGGACTGCCCTGCACACTGGTGATTTCCCTTCAGGGCCTCAGGATGTGTTCGGTTGGGTGGAATAGAAAGATAGTATGCGAGTGGATTTGTTTCTGTTGTCCTGCTTCTTTCTCACCAGAACTCAAGGGCTCTGAGCCTGGCCGTCTGTAGTTTTAGTAGAACAGCATGGCTGAGAGGCAGGATCAAATCAAGGGTATAAAATATCTTTAAAAGTCTTTTTGCTGAAGCTGCAGACTGATATTTGAATGCATTAAAGTAATTAGGTGTTGGGGTGTGCTAATGAGGAGCTGGTGGTCATCTGTCTGCTCACGGGTGCTCTGTCATCTACACAACTCTCAGTAGAGAATTAACCTATGAGAGAATGCTAATTAGACCACATCAGGATTGGCGTTGAGATTGTGCAGCCTATAACTGAAGCAATGTTCTCACACAAATGATTGGTAAAGAGCAAAAATGCATATGCTCGTTTCTATATGTATATATGGATTCTAAAAATACAACATGTTCTCAGTTATTCGGAGTCTAGTTGTCAACTTTGTGAACTGCCTAAGAGCTTGTCATTTTCCTATATGTTTCTGTCTTATATCCATCTTACCTCCCTCCTCTACATTGAGAACAAGGAAGAAAAGGGAAAACCCACAGCTGAATGCTTGAGTTGATTTCTATCAGTGAGAATTTCTAGCTCTAATCCAGAGCTAAGTCCTCAAATGATGTTTAGCCTCCTACCATCTCCCTGGAGGCTGGGGCCTATGCTGACAGGATGGGGAAATAAGAGGCTAAGAATCCTACTTGTACATGTTATTATTCCTGACTGGAAACGCCAGTTACTTCAGGTTAGTTCTAGAATTATCTCTGATGTTGTTTGAATTTCTCTGGTGAGACTTAGATCTTGGTTCGTTTTAAAATCTTGAGGCCATGCTGGACCAACTAGCAAAAGCCAGTATTTTCTGTGCTAACAACTTCAAAATCTCGATTAGTTACTACAATATATATTCACTTCTTACTCATAGTTCTACAAGTCAGCTCCAGCTCTGCTGATTTAACTGGGCTCAGCTGGAATTGCCTCCAGGCTACAGACTGAATCCCTATCTGCTCCACGTATCTTCTCATTCTATAGTCCAGGCTGATGGGGCCAGCTACTGTCTGTGATGTTATGGAGAACAGCAGAAGATCAGAAGGAGGAAGAGAACACACCCCTCCTAGAAGCCTCTGCTCCAAACTGTCATACTGACACTTCCATCCACACTCCATTGGTCAGAGCAATTAATTCACAAGGCCAAATCCAAGGTCAATGGGGTGGCGATGTGTACTCTGCCTGCTAGGACATATGGGCAAATCACATGAAAAATCATATTATGTTATTACAGGGACAGAACAAAAAGGTGAAAACAATAATCCTGTCCCACCACACCAACTGTATATAAGGGCCTGGAAAAAAATTCAGAATTCACACCAAATTTACTATATGTCCTTAGTTCATAGGTAACATATTAACAGTAGAGTGCCAATCTCAATCATGGCCTCATTTAATTTTGCTAGAGAGCTAGAAGAGTTCTTCTATTATCCTCACCCCCAAATTCTCTATCAGATCATGTATGTGCATTAGAAAACATAGTCACTAGATTACAGAAGATTTATCATCTCTCCCCTTCAATAGTGTGTAGAGGAAGTAGCTGGGATCTATTTTCATAAAAACATGAGTTTCAATCCAGCTTAGGAATTATAATAGCTGAGAGGGATCTTGGGCAATTTATTAAGCTTCTCTGATCTCCATTTCTCTCTCATGGAGAACACAGTAATCCTTCACTGAATTGCTGTGTAGATGAAATTAAATGACATATGAATTACTTACGTCTCTCATAAAGATTCACTTCCTTTCCTTTCTACTAAATTTCATCCACCATCCAAGATAAATTGTAAACCCTGATGCCTTCCCTAAACCCCTTTAGATTTCTCTGAATTAAATGAGCTCCTTCTCCTCTGAACTTCTATAGTTCTTAGGGGAGTGATTCATAAACTACTCCTGCATTCATTAATGGATTTGAGGAAGTTCATGGACCATTGTCCTCTCCTTTGGAGAAAGGAGAAATTATGTGAAATTATGTGTGTATGAACTATATGCATATTTCTGGGGAGAAACTGAAAAGCCTTTACCTGAACTTCAAAGTGCTGCTGGACCCAGGAGAGGTTTTGAGCCATTGACACTAGATGAACTGGATAACTCAACCATCATGATATATCATCTTGTATGCTGGTTATTGCTTCATGCTGTTAGCCTTCTTTTCCTAACTTAATTATGAGCTTCTTGAGGGGGAACAAACATATTTTCCCTGGCTTATATATCTTCTACAACTCATAGCACAAGATGAATACTTGGTGAGAATTCAAGAAATATTTGTTGATTAATTACTCAGGTGAGGGTTTAAAAAATACCACCACCATGACCAGTAGGGTGAATCCAAAATGTCAACCATTTAACAACAGTGTTTTCAGCATGTAGAGAAAAATATTAAAAAACAAAAGCAAACAAAAAACTCTGGTGGTAGCAGAATTCTTCTGTCTGTGAACTCATTCTGCCACGTGAAACATTGCATCAGATGTGATTGAAACTCATCTCCTTACTTCATTTGCCAGAAGAAATGTGAAATATCTTGGTAATTATGAGGGTGTCTACAGGTTATTGCTGGTAGGGGGAGGCCATTGGAAAAGTGACATTTTGAGAGTATGTTGGAATGTAACAAATCCTATTAGAAAGCTCTTGGTTCTCTTTGCAAAAGGAGCTTCTCCTAATCTGTTGGTTGATGCTTGGGTCCAAATATAATCTGAAAAGAAAAGAAGAAAAAGGGGCGCCTGGGTGGCTCAGCTGTTAAGCGTCTGCCTTCGACTCAGATCATGATCCCAGGGTCCTGGGATCGAGCCCCGCATCAGGCTCCCTGCTCTGCGGGAAGCCTGCTTCTCCCTCTCCCACTCCCCCTGCTTGTGTTCCCTCTTTCCCTCTGTCTCTCTCTGTCAAATAAGTAAATAAAATCTTTAAAAAAAAAAAAAAGAAAAGAAGAAATAAAGATAAATGAACTTGCTGAGCTTCTTCCTCTTTGGGAAGCAAAACAAATATAGGGTTGAGATCATTAACCAGAAATATAAACACCATCCAAAGATATTTCTCAGAAAGTGAATTTCTAAACATTTAAGAACTTTTACCCCATTGGAAGTGTGGGGTAGGCTTGGGCGGAGAAAGAAAGATTAGGAAATTCTTCATGGGAGATGCAAGCACGTCAAAAGTCAAGGAGCTCTTGCTGGTCCTCCGGTTTCTTCTTATTGGATATGACTTCACCGATTCAAGTCTTTGATTCTCTAAGATTTGCACAATAATTTTAGGGGACATCATTGTCAAGTGCAGCGTGGCCATAGAATTCACAAGACACACTCCCTACATAAAAATTCACAAGCGTACATTTTCACAAGTCAATCCTCTAACACTTTCAGAGGGCCAGATTCCGTATGCCTAGCAACAATTCTATTTTTTGTGTGTTTTATCCTTCTTCCCAGCTTCCTTGCTAGGCTTTAGGGAATTAGCAAGACTTACCACCAATTGAATTGCAGAACTTTTTGGCCCACAGTAAGGCTTGCTATCATCAGGTATGTAAAATCTTGCCCAGTGTAGTCAGAAGTTAAAACCAAACCATCATAAACCTGCAGGACTTATGACCCTGAAAGCCCTGGGGGACTTTCCTGGACCAGACCTCAATGGAACTTTGCCCAAAACCCCAAATGGGAAATATATATGAACTGATTCTGTGCGGTGTGAAGGCTGAGGCAGCAGCAGAATGCTTTTATAGACTGATACAGTGATAGATTAGTACACATTTAATCTTAGGCTAGGGGTTTGGAGGAGTCAGTCTTCCTCAACCCCTCCTCCTTCTCTGAGCATGGGTTTAATGGTAATGGGCATTTTTCTTTTGTGACACAATTATTCTATATTTAAGCCAATTAGAAAGTCATTCCATTAGGAAAAGAAGTGTCAGTGGGACACCATTGTGCACTGTGACTAAGATTTGCTGCAGAATTGTAGATTTCTAGTGTAATTGGGATTGGAGAAAAAAAGAGAGATCATGAGTAGTTTACTAGTTCTTTGATAACAAAAATAACATCATATTTTAAAGTATATAGATATCATTGACTTTAAGAAAGCCTGCTTACATACAAACTTACAGAACTAATGAATTAGGGACTATTTTTTTACATTACAAAATTTCTTTGCTTTTTTGCTTAGATTTCCATAAAGTGTAAGTTTCCTGGTTACAATTAATACTTGTTTGATTTGCAAACACCTAATGGGTATATTGCTTTTTCAGTAGTCAACATATTGTGAAAAGCAAGGTACTTTGCGAAAGTATTAGGACAAAAAGATGCCATGTTGGAAAATAGTTAGGATATAAACACAAAGTTCTTGTCTACAGTTTATGAATAAGGTAAGAATTATAGGCTGTCTTGAGAAAAGCTGAAGAAACAGCTCCATGTGGTTGAGTCTGTCAATCTGATGTCTGGTCTGTACACATAATGAGGTATTTTGATCATGAAAATGATGTAGTTGCACATCCTAAACAGAAAATCCAGATGACACCAAAGTTGTAGGGTTTAGCCCTCCTTGTTAGATTCCTTATCAGATTCTACATTCCATTTGAGCTTAAGCAAAAAAACTAAAGCAAAAAAAAATTAAAATTACAAGTCCTGAAGGAATATCAGATACTTCCTTTAGATAAAGAATTTGTCTCTAACAATGAAGAGTTTGTTACAATTTGATATCTCAAAGACCTCCAACACACCCTTACCTTGACTTACAGATATTTTAAGTTATCTGACATGTCAGAGGCTCTGAAGGTGAGCACTTGTAGCAGAAGACTTCCACATCCTATTCCCATGCTAATGGAATGGGAAGTAAGTATATTTACATGTATAGTGATCCTGACTGAAGAACTAGAAGCGATGGAAGTTTCTCCCCAAGGCATTGGAAAATTGCGCAGGGATCTCTCTTAATAGAGAGAGGTTGTTTGCTCAAGACCTGAGATTTACCTGATATTTTCTTCTGAGACTTTTCTTCTCATCTCTGAGAAATCCCTGGAAGGTATTAAGGGGAATGGAATGGGGCACCTGGGTGGCTCAGTCGTTAAGCATCTGCCTTCGGCTCAGGTCATGATCTCAGGGTCCTGGGATCGAGCCCCGCATCAGGCTCCCTGCTCGGCGAGAAGCCTGCTTCTCCCTCTCCCACTCCGCCTGCTTGTGTTCCCTCTCTCGCTGTCTGTCTCTCTCTCTGTCAAATAAATAAATAAATAAATAAATAAATAAATAAATAAATAAATAAATAAAATCTTAAAAAAAAAGAAGGGGGAATGGAAAAAACCAAAAAACGAAACCCTAAACACCTAGGATTTGGAACTGTTCTGTTGTAAGAGTGACAGTGAGGGTTCAGGGTGCTCTGTTTATTTACCTCAGCGTGTAGACCCAGATTTCAGCTGCTTCTGGCTGTGTCCAAGACCTCCAATTGCTTGCGCTACTTTGCCCTGTAAGATTTAGGTGCAATTGCTTTGAACCCCATGAGATATATAATGGTATATCTGGTGTGTTTTCTAGCATATCTGGAGGTTCTTGATGGTGATGATGATAAATGGTGATGGTGGTGGTGGTGGTGGCAGTGACGCTTTCTCTTCGTAAGCTCTGACTCTGAATTTGTATGTGCAATGAAGTCTTTGGGCCATCTTGGATTTTTGCTCCTGTTCCTTCACAGCATCATATCATCCCACAGAGCACAATCCTAATCCCTGCTTGTCCAAAGTGCATGAACCCAAGGCTGTGTATGGCAGTCTTAACTAAAGTTTTGGGACTAGGACTGTATGATATAAAAATCCAAAATGGAAACTTGACATTCCTCCTCTTAAAATATTGTGGCAATTCCTGAAACCAGGAACTTTCCTCCCCCATGTTGCCCTCTGTCTCCAACTCAGTCTTTGTTGTTCCTTCTCCTCTCCAGCTCATTTATTCATTCACTTCCCCTTAAATTCCTATTCACGTTGATATAGAGATCAGTTTAACTGATCTCTGTGTCTCAGTTACCATCTTAGTTTATCTTTAACTTCATCCCCCCAAAAACTCCATTAAGCCTAAACAAAGATGGTCCTTTCCCTCGAAGGAATTCTCTTATTTAGCAAGGGTGAAATAACTATGTTTAGTGAATTCTCACTTCATTTCAGTCCTTCAATGCACACCAATCACTCAGTCAATAAAAGTACCTTTTGTGCACGTTAAGCCCTTCTCCACTCCCTCTGTGGGAATATAAGATCGATGGCCCTTTCTCATTGAACCACACCAGAGCTGGAAATGGAATCATGGAGGCCCTGGAATTTCTCCTCTGCCAAATCACTCTCCTTCTCTGCTAAAAGGTAGAATTAAGAAGAATGCATAGGCCCTTCTTTTCAACTGTTTCCCTAAAATCTCCTCATGATTACAAGAGACTCCTTCTCTTGCCCTTTTAGCTCCCTGTTCCCTCTGCCTTGCTACTGCCAAGACGGGGTGGGGGGGGCAAATATTCTACTTAGAACTGCCACTTGTTCTCATCCCAGTTGGGATTGACATCTCCCTGCAGTGGGCCATCCCCAGTGATGACACCTCTATTAGAGCACCCCAAGAGAATTTTAATCCATCCCAAACACCTCTACTTTCACAAAGGGTGGGCTTTAAAAGTCTGTTATGGATCCATTTGTTCCTAAGTCCTTCATGATTAAGGATTTAAGTGTTAAAACCAGGCATGTTATTTTCTTTTTTGCCGATATGTGTCCTTTTGGGCATCTTTTTGAAAAAGTAAACCACTTTTAACCATACTGAACTCCTATTGCAGCATGACCCCCCTCCATTTCTGCCCAGTCTTACCTTACCCCATGACCTCTGCAAGTGATTCACACAGCAGCCTTATCAACACTCACTCTGATGTTGTGCAGACTCGAACGGGCCTGGAAACAATGGAATCATAGGAAACATTGAGACAAAAGGTTTGTGCAACAGACTTTCATAGTTAAGTTCTTCAACACCCTCTTAGCCTTCTCCTGAATTAATATTAGGCTAACAGACTTTTGATGTTAAGGCTTAATATTCCATTTCATTGATCATTTTTACTTGTCTCTTGCTGACTACTGCCTTTTGCGTATACTCAGAGGTTTTTACTTTGCATGATTTGCTTTTTGTTCTTCAAAACTGTTCCCACTGATGAATGACTCAGCCCATGAATCTCTGGACATTCGTCATCTTCTTGCCACTTTCAATTTTTTTGAAGTTTTGATTTTTGTTTTCATTGGCATCATAACCTTTTATTAGTTGCACTTTCAAAGTTCTCAGTACCTTTTGTGCTCACCAGAAATTAAACACTTATCAGTAATGATAGAAATAGGAGAAATCACAGTGTGGACTAACAAACCAAAGATTGGTGGAGCCTAAAATGACCAACATGACCAATGACAGCATCTGTGGGGGCAGGCAGAGTTTATAGTCTTTTGCTTTAGGGGATCATTTGTTTATGATTTGGAAGTACGTAAGTTGGAAGTTTGTAAGTAGATTATGTCTGTATGTCTCTCTTGCTATTGAGGAGTCCATCCTTAGAGGCTGGGTAATAGTGCCTGTCAGCCTGGGATACATAATTACTGTGTCTAGTTTCATCTCTATTCCGAGATGGACTCAATAATCCTATGCCTCAGTGTAGCTAGTTTGTTTCTCAGGGACCTTCCCCTCAGGAGCTGGCAAAGATTGACTCTGCCTTTCTTTGTTCAAGGGCCCTTATCATTCTTTCTTCAGAGTGGGGAGTGAGGAGAGGGGGTGGAATGAAGATTATCAGCATTTCTGCTGAAGTACCCTTCACTGTCCTTGTCTAGATGCCCTCAAGGACACAACTTTCCTGTCCCCAAACTCCTCATCCTAGACTTCCCAAGATTTCCAGATTAACTTCCTCCTTGTGGTCTTTGCTAAAGTGGTATGAATTAATATCAGGATTTGCAAATGGGATTTTCCTTCTATTCCTCTCTATACTAGCCAGTCCCTAGTGGTGAAATACATTCTGAAGATTCAGGGAAACGTTTGCTACTCCACTGCCTCTCCATTCCAGAGGAATCACAGAGAGGGTGGAGAGCCTGGGAGTAGAGAAGCTAGATGTGGTCCTAAAGCCAGACCTTGGCTTGGGCTGCTTGATAAACTCAAAGACCTCAAAAGAGCTCTGCTCCACTAATTTTATAGGATTTTGCCCTATAACTTAACCCAAAAGATGCCAAGACTTTACAATAAATCGTCACCCTGGCAACTCAGGGAAACCCAGGATAAACCCAAAGTATGAAATCATTGTTTAGAATGTCCCTGGCCTACTCTTTCTAATTCTTGGTTAACATTTTTTGGACAGGCTCTCTGTTGCTGAGGAGGAGGCCTGAAACTATACATGCTTCATAAACAGATGAGAACTCAAACTGCTTCAGAGGCGACCCAGCCTAACAGGCAGTGGGCCCTGCTTTGAACTTCATCAAAGTGCTTTGTTTTGCTTGAATTCTATCTCAAATCAGATGCAAATCTCTGCCTGTCTCTCTTATAAACTCTCAATCTGATACCAGCTGGCATTCTCTGTTCCTCAGTTGTTGTTTTTTTCCCAGATATCTTGGTTTTGTTTGTCTGTTTTTTTGTTTGTTTGTTTTGAGAGAGAGAGTGTGTTTGAGAGGGAAGGGGCAGAAGGAGGGGGGAGAGAGAGAATCCCAAGCAGGCTCCATGCCCAGCACGGAGCCTGACTCGGGACTTGATCTCACAACCCTGAGATCATGACCTGGGCCAAAATCAACAGTTGGACACTTAACCGACTGAGCCACCCGGGCACCCCTCTGTTCCTCACTTTTAAAGGTGTCACATGCACATTTGTTAGACCCATTTTTGTTCTGGAAGTTATTGCACAGCAGCACCTCATATAAAAAACAAGAAAGAAAATACAATAAGCTGTTTGCTGTCATGATCAAGATTAACGTTTCTGTGGTGGATATTTTCCATCCTTTCATATTCAGATTTATCTCTTGTCTATAGACAATGCTTACTTGTACTTGCTTTTTTATTCATTATGAAAATCTCTGCTTTTATTGTAATTTGCATTCTTCACACTTAAGGTGATTATTGGTCTAGTCCGATTTAAGTTAACCATTTTGTTATTTGTTTTTATTTATCTTTGTTCCTTGTTTTCCTTTTTTCTTCTTTGGGACTGGGAATTTTTCATGATATCATTTTATGGCCATTATTGGCTTAAAGGCTTATCTAAGTAGACCTTGTTGATTTGGCTTTTAGTGGTTGCTCTCAGTTTACAGTACTTCTCCTTAACTTTTCACATTCTATTTAAAAATATTATAGCATTTCTTGTATAATGAAAGAAACTTACAACAATCTATATTCATTTCTATTATCCTGTCCCGTTTGGCTATTGTGTTCATGCGTATTATAAACCCACAATACATAGTGATTATTTTTGCTTTAAACATACATATGTTATTAATTCCATAATACATTGTTGCTAGTTTTTCTTTATCTCTTAAATAAAACAAAAATGGAAAACTTTTAAATATTTATCTATATTTTTATCATTGCTGGTGTGCTTCATTTGTTTGTGAAGATCCCAGTTCCTATCTCTTTCATTTTCCTTTCATTTCCCTCCTAACTTTAACAAATCATGTAATGCTGAAATGAAGTTATCTCTGAAATTTTGCTTCTCTGAACATCTTGATTTTTCCTTCATTTTGAAAGATATTTTTGCTGGATTTAGAATTTTACGTTGATAGGCTTTCCTGCCCCCAACCTCCCTTTAGAACTTAGAAGATGTTGCATTGTTTTCTGGCTCACATGGTTAAAGGACAAGAAACTTTTTTCTTATCGTAGTTCTACTTAAGTAATGTATCTTCAGAAATTTGATTATTGTGTGCTTTGTTTTTTTCTCTCTTTTAAAAAATCCTTCTTTGGGTTAATTGGGCTTTGTGTATCATCAAATTTAGAAAAATTTCGGCAGTTATACCTTCCAACATTTTTATCTGTCACCCCAGTCCTCTCTAGGACTCCAAATACGCGTATGTTAGGCCACTTGCTATTGTCTCACAGGTCACTGAAACAGTCATCTCTTGGTCTGTTTCTATAGAAAAATTTTAATCTTGGTTATGGGTACATTTTCTTCCTTCTTGGAATGTCTAATCATTTTGTTGTTACATTGCTGGACTTTGGGAATATTATATTATCAAGGGTCTGGATTTCATTGTCATCCTTTAAAGAGTGTTAGCTTTTCTCCTGGTGTTTAGTTCAGTTTGCTGTTCATTTTGATCCTCGTGAGACTTTTAAAAACCTTCCTTAAGGTGGTTCTAGAGTATCCTATACTTTAGGAATATTTTAACCCTTCCTTTTTTTTTTTTTTTTTTAAGATTTTATTTATTTATTTGAAAGAGAGAGAGAATGAGAGACAGAGAGCATGAGAGGGAGGAGGGTCAGAGGGAGAAGCAGACTCCCTGCCAAGCAGGGAGCCTGATGTGGGACTCGATCCCGGGACTCCAGGATCATGACGTGAGCAGAAGGCAGTTGCTTAACCAACTGAGCCACCCAGGCGCCCTATTTTAACCCTTCTAATATGTAGCCTTTCTTGGGTTTCTACTGAGTATCCGAAGTGATAAAACAAGACTCACCACCTCATATGATTAGAAATAGAACATCTCCCAGCCCTGTGTGAGCTCTGTGAACCAGTCCGTCCATAGATCCTAAGGTGCAACTTTCCTAGATGCCTGAATTTTTACCCTATGCATGCAGATCTTAGTATTTCAGCAGAGACTCCAGCTTACCCAAGTGAAGATTTCTGAAGCTATTTTTCTGCTCTTAGAACTTTGACCTGCGGCTTCTAATCATCTCACTCCTCCAGAAGTTGGATCTCTGTTTTCTGTATTTAACAAGTCTGTGATGCTCTGGTTGGGACTGCAGTATGCCTTTTGGCAGAAAGTAAGCATGACTGTAGGAATCATCTCTTTTGTTTCTCATCTCTCAGGGATCAGAATCCTGATGTGCCCATTGGCCAATGACTGAAAGCAGCTGTTTTGTTCCCCACCCCTCACCCTCATCTTGTTTTCTAGTTATCTATTTGGGGAACGTAAATCAAATCTTTGCTACTTCTTCAGAGTTGGAAGTAGACCTTCTCAAATAAATCTTTTTACAGTTAGTTTGCTTGAATCGGGACCTAAAAAAGGTTCACGTATTACATAAAGAAGTTTTGTCTGTAAAAATCTCTTGTTCTATAACTCATCCCCTCTTTTTTTTATGCCCTTTATTTCTTAGATAAACTGGATAGTTGTACTTTGACATTCTGGATTTGACTGATTTCTTCTTAGTGTTGTCATTTATTTATTTATTTATTTATTTATTTATTTATTTATTTATTTATTTAAAAGATTTTATTTATTTATCTGAGAGAGAGAGAATGAGAGAGAGCACATGAGAGGGGGGAGGGTCAGAGGGAGAAGCAGACTCCCTGCCGAGCAGGGAGCCCAATGTGGGACTCGATCCAGGGACTCCAGGATCATGACCTGAGCCGAAGGCAGTCGCTTAACCAACTGAGCCACTAGTGTTGTCATTTAACTTGTCTCTGTTTCTGGAGAACTGTAGTTAGATATAGAGACTCCATGATTCAGATGAAAGTTTTCAGGCAATAATACTTCATTGGTACTATGTACACTCCTAATGCGTTACATTGTGAAGCAAGTAACATTTAGCTTTCCGACTTTCAGTAATGCTTAGATGGGTCATTGAGTTCAGATATAACCAGTCCATTCTGGTCATATAAATTCTACCAATCAAAAAGTTCCCTTTTAACTAATAGCTTTGGCATTTGGCATTTGTGATATATAAATTATTTCATTAGGATCATAAATCATAATTTTTAAAATTCTATCATTTGTCCTGCATTTAATTAGCTAGAATTCTACTTTATAGTAGGTACTTCTCATGAAATGTCTAAATGTTGTTCTGCCATCTTAAAGAGCATCAAGTTGGAACTTGGCAAGGGGAATTTGTAGAAAAAAGGCATATATGGTGTTATATAAACCAAACCATTGTTTTTCAACTTTAATAACATTTTAGGAGTTAGGAAGAGCTTAGAGAAGGCATGCCCAAGGGAAATAACATAATTTTTCCATTTTTGCTTGTCACTACCTGTGATAACTTTAGTGACTCTGAAGATAACTTTGGAGGTAATACCAACCTACAGTTTCATGTTTTAAAAGTCTATTTAAAGGTACAAAAAGATTTAAAAAATAATAAGAAAATAAAGGTATAAAAAGAATGGTTCCTCAAACTGGAAAGGACCTCAGAGATCACCTACTCTACTCCTCTATTTTTGTTGATGGGGAAAATGAAGCTTGGAGTGGTTAAATGAAATAGAATAAAGTAGTGGCAAAGCAAAGGCTCTGAGATTATTACAGACCTGTGCTTGTTTCTTGACTCCACAATTGACTACTCATTTGAACTTAGTGATGTCATATAACCTGTCAAGTTTTTAGCTGCTTCAGTTGGGTCAGAAGGAATGGGCATGAAAAGTAGCTAATGAAGTCTTGAAATCTTAGACAACTATAACAACAAAACTATCATTTAAATGCATTTAACAGAGGCACCTGGGTGTCTCGGTCAGTTGATCGACCAACTTTTGGTTTCTGCTCGGGTTGTGATCTCAGGATCCTGGGATCAGACCCTGTGCTGGACACTGTCAGCACAGAGTCTGTTTGTCCCTCTCCCTCTCCCCATTTGTGCATTCTCTCTCTTTCTCTGAAATAAATGGGTAAATAAAATCTTTAAAAATAAAATAAAATGTATATAACAGACTTTTGTTGAGAGTTTGTGTTGCACCAGGCACTATGTTCCATACTAGAGATACAATTTTTGTGGAAGGTAGAAAAATAGCCTGCAAAGATGTCCACATCTTAGTCCTCAGGCTCTATGAATATGTTACTTTACGTGGCCAAAGAGACTTTGCAGCTGTGATTGAGCCCAGGCTCTTGAGATGAAGAGATTATCCTGGGTTATCCAGGTGGGACCAGTGTAGGCACAGGTGTGCAAGAGGAAGATAAGAGAGAGTAAAAAAGAAAGATATGATGGAAGCAGAGGTTGGAGTGATATGGTCATGAGCAAAGGAATGCGGGCAACTTCTAGAAGCTGGAAAAGACAAGTAACAGATTCACCTCTAGGGCCAACAGCAGGAATACAGCTTTGCCAAAACCATGATTTTCACCCCGTAAAATCTATTTCTGACTCTTTCTTCCAGAACTGTGAGATAATAGATTGGTGTTGCTTTAAGCCACTAAGTTTGTGGTTATTTGGTAGAGCAGCAATGGGAAACTAATATAACTTTAGTTAAGACACCATCCCTATCTTCAGGGACACTATTATTCCTGCTTAACCAACTCAGTTGGCTGATGTTAATCATTCTCAATTTTGTGTTCTTTGTGCTACCTTGTTATTTCCCGATTACCAGCTATTAGTACATCACCATCATGATTTTTTATTATAACATCCTATCACCACACCTGTGATTTTGGGGGTTAGTATAAGGCAAATTATGATGTTGTTACTGGCTTCAACCTCTCTCTGAGCAAGTATGTTTATAAAAATCACAAGTTTGATATACTAATTATATTTTTGAATATGAATTAAGATAAGATCATATCCACTAAAATTATTCTTCCACATGCCTCCTCCCCCTAACTTACTTTACAAACTATCAATGATGCCCATCAGTATTTTGGGAAACCTAGCCATACTTCATTCAGCATTTAGGAAAATTTTCATTTGGTGACTGTTAGCTTGCTTCAATGAGGCATGGGTTAAGCAGCATGACCATGAACCAGCATAGCAGCGATGGTGGAAAGATTCCAGAAACTTGGTTCCTTGCTGATCTATGATGTTATTAAGCATCAGTCTTTAATAAAGTCTCCTGAGAGCTAGTAGATATGTGTAATTTGGAAAAGGAGCATAGTTTCTTGAACTGTTTTGAACACTCCCTCACAAGGGCAGCCCCTCTCAGTCACTGCTTGCTAATACTTTTCTTGAATGAAGAACATTTAAAAAGAACCCCCCCCCCCTTTTTTTTAAGAGATCTTATGTCAGCATTCAAACTCCTGGAATTTAGTGTTGATTTAGGTAAATTTGCCAAATTGTTGCATATCCTAAGTAACATGACAATCTAGAGACTGAGGAAGACACAGCCCAATTGAACACAGGACATGAATCCTCCAAATTGTGTGCAGTTGCAGGAGTGAGCTGGAATGGTGGACGGAGTCTTTCTATTGCAACTTCAGCAATTACACAGCTGATCAGACCAGGCCAAATGGAATTTGGCAGTGCTTGGAGGGCTGCAGTTTTCGTATTTTTTCCCCCTCCATTTGGGGTAAGACATTCTCTCCACTGCATATGCCACACTTACTTTTCCATCTCAGGAACACGGGCCTCTCTTCTCCCTCGGCCCTGATGTCTTCCAGACAGACATTAGTGAGGCAGACATCCCGGGACCCCATCCTGTCCTTCTTGGTCTAGTTTAGCAGAAGGAAGATAAGAGCCATAAAATCTGGCTTATATGCCTAGCTTGGTCACATACTCACTAGGTCATCTTGAACAAGCCCCCAAACTTTTGTGAGCCTTTTTCCCCCTTATCTGTATAATGGCAATAAGGATGCCTTAAAATGTTAGCAGTTCAAATAAAATTATACTATGAACAAAGGACAAATTCATGCGAAAGCTATTTGTAAATTGTAAAGTGCCTGTCTTTGCTGCATTGTTGGCTTGAAACACTGTCCTCTAGCATGTCTTCAGACAAATATCCTAGCTAGCCATTCCTTTACTCTCACAAATATAGGGGAGAGTGGAGAAATGTCATCATATCCTGTTGCTGGCATCTTAAAACCCTTAAAGAATCTCACATTTCTTTTTTTAAAAAAAAGATTTATTTGAGAGAGAGAGAGAGCATGAGAAGGGGGAGGGTCAGAGGGAGAAGCAGACTCCCCACCGAACAGGGAGCCTGATGCGGGACTCGATCCCGGGACTCCAGGATCATGACCTGAGCCAAAGGCAGTCACTTAACAGACTGAGCCACCCAGGTGCCCCAAGAATCTCATATTTCACACTGAATCAACATCACCCAGCCACTGCTTATCTCTATGATTTTATTTCCCTTTGGCTTATCCCATTTTAGCCATACTGGCTTCTGATATTTTCCTGGATGTACCAAGGTCATAGCCTTGGTTTGACTGGAACTCTCTTCCTCCTGCATACCTGACTCCTTGCTCCTTCACAGGGGCCTCCTCAGAGACCCTTTTCTCAGCTGTTTTATCTAAAGGGATCCTCTTGTTTCATAATTCTTTATCGTAGTAGTCTGTATATTTCCTTCATATAGCTTATCATAAACTATAATTACTCTGCAGGTCAAGTTGATGGCCAGTTTATTGTCTGTTGAGAGTAAAATATAAGCTCCATAAGGACAAGGGCCATTTCCTCTTGAGACATAAAGAATAAACCTCCACACAGGAGGCATTCATTTTGGCAAAAACCATGTCAGTGCTTTATTTAGGGCCATAAGGCCGTGGTGGGGTCAGCTGAGCAATAGATTTGAATCCTCATCTGGGCTTCTGTTTAAGAGGATATGGTCCCTAGGAAATGAGGCTAATATTTGGTTCTTTTTCAACACCCTCAGCATCTAGCATAGAGCCTGGCACAAAGGCAAGTTGTAGCCTGTGTTGGTTTGGAGAGCATGAAACTTGCTTGTTTTCTGAGATGGACAAGTGAGTGAGCATATGGCCGCTCCCTTGATCCAAGAGAGCTGGCATCTCATGTTAACCTCTCTATCCACTTCAGCAACTCATCCTTTGATTACGTGACATTCCTGGGAATGCCTTCCTCTTCCCCTCATCCACCAGTTTGGACAGAATCCCTCTGACTTTGAGTTTGATAGACAGTAGGGACTTTCCATACTACTTGCTGAAGGAAACCCTTATGAGAACTTGTTAAAAATAAAAATAATGGTGGGGCGCCTGGGTGGCTCAGGCATTAAGCATCTGCCTTCGGCTCAGGTCGTGATCCCAGGGTCCTGGGATCGAGCCCCACGTTGGGCTCCCTGCTCCACAGGGAGGCCTGCTTCTCCATCTCCTACTCCCCCTGCTTGTGTTCCCTCTCTCGCTATGTCTCTCTCTGTCAAATAAATAAAATCTTTAAAAAATAAATAAATAAAAGAATAAAAATAATGGTAACACTCAATAATATGAATTAAAACATATAGTATAACATGCACAAGACACTATTTCAGTGGTTTTAAATATTGATCTTTGAATATTAACTTATTTATTCCTTACCTCCCGGGAATTAGATTACAATTATTTCCTCCATTTTATAGCTGAGGAAAATGACATGTTGAGGGGCTGAGTAACTTGTCAGTGACAGAGTTGGCACATGAGCCTGGTCAGTCTGGCTGAGGGGCTCTGTGCTTAGCTGTTCAGTTGTAAATATTGCAGTCCTTAAAGACAGATCTTCTGGGCCTATCATTAGCTTTCCCTAGGCCAGATGACATATTTAGCCTCTAATTGTTTAATGTTTTGTTACATAAATAATGCATGAAATAAATTCTTTGGTAAATCAGTTAATTCACCCATTCATTCATTTAAAGAAAATAAAAGTCCCTCTTAGACATCATTTTATAACCCTGAACTACTTCTCCCTTTTCTAGGAGTAGATATTATATACAATTTTGTGTCTATTCTTTCATCCATTGTTACCTCTGTCTAAGATGGGTCAATCTTCTCATACACAACTACTAATAAAATTTCCCCATTCCTGGGGGTAGCAACCCATAATCCCTTCCAGCTAATGCATGCAAAGTCATGTCACAGGGCAAGGCTCTTGGAATCCATTATCTCCTGGTGATGTTTGTTCCTGAGTCCAAATTAACTTTGAAAAGTGATTAGCTGATGATCAGTTTAACTGCCATATAAAAAAAGAAAAGGATAAAGTAGAAATGTCAAATGTATAGTCAATCTTTGTATACTTTAGCAGCAAACATAGACGTATAGGTGGAGGTTAAAGGCCCTATTGCTGTAACTAGTCATAAGGCTCTGGCTGGTATTTTGGCTTTAAAGGAAATTGTACATTAAAAGAACATGCTAGAAAGAAGCCCTTAGAAACTGTTCAGGTTTGTAATGAAAATATTAAGCAACCAATTGCTTTTTCACAGGAGTTGACTTTTTTTCTTTCAAAGTACTTTCATATCTTCCTTGAAATGAATTTGCTTTAGCTTAGCCTCTCTTGGGAAGTACTGTAATTTGGATTCTAAAATCGTCATTTTGTCTGTGTTAATAGCTTGGAAAGTCACTAATCTTTTTACTCTCTTAGGACCAAATCAATAAAACCTCAGTGATTATTCTAGGGAATCTGTGGTTTATTCTAGGTATCCACTCAGAAAGAAGGGAGAACTGACCTGACATAGGAGGCTCTACCTCCCCTGACATGTGGGTTGACTAAGGACTTCAGCTTCATGTCTATAGGGCTAATAAATCAAAGGTGGGAATGGGATGAACACTCAATAAAGACAGAACATACAAGTTTGAAGGACTTCCTAACTATAAATGACAATATAGGAGAATAACTCAAGCTGTCTAAAACATACAGCTGAATGCAATTATTTTATTAATTACCTATAACTACTTGAATATGATACCATATATTTATTGAGGAAGCAGTTTATAAGATAAAAACTCAGATCTAAAAAAATTATAATTCAGGCATCACAATTCTAGACTTCAAGTTATATTACAAAGCTGTAGTTACCAAAACAGTGTGGTACTGGCACAAAAATAAACACGTAGTTCAACGGAACAGAATAGAAAATACAGAAATAACAATTACATGGTCAATTAATCTTTAACAAAGCAGGAAAGCATATCTAGTGGAAAAAAAGACCATTTCCTCAACAATTGGTGTTGGGAAAACTGGACAGCTACATGCAAAAGAATGAAACTGGACCACTTTCTTACACCATACACAGAAATAAATTCAATATGGATGAAAGACCTAAATGTGAAACCTGAAACCATAAAAATTGTAGAGGAGAACATAGGCAGTAACTTCTTTGACATCATCTGTAGCAACTTCTTTCTAGATATGTCTCTTGAGGCAAGGGAAACAAAAGCAAAAATAAACTATGGGGACTACATCAAAATACAAAGCTCCCACACAGTGAAGGAAATAATCAACAAAACTAAAAGGCAAACTATGGAATGCAGGAAGATATTTGCAGATGACATATCTGATAAAGAGTTAGTATTCAAAATATATAAAGAACTTATACAAACCAACATCCAAAAAAGAAATAATCAAATTAAAAAATGGGCAGGAGGCATGAATAGATATTTCTCCAAAGAAGACATACAGATGGCCAACAGACACATGAAAAGATGCTCATCATCACATATCATCGGGGAAATGCAAATCAAGACTACAATGAGATATCACCTCACACCTGTCAGAATGGCTAAAATCAACAACACAAGAAACAACAGGTGTTGGTGAGGATGTGGAGAAAAAGGAACGCTTGTTCACTGTTGGTAGGAAAGCAAATTGGTGTAGCCACTGTGGAAAGCAGTATGAGGTTTCCTTAAAATTTAAAAACAGAACTATGCTTTAAACCAGGAATCTCACTACTAGGTATTTACCCTAAGAACACAAAAATACTAATTCAAAGGGATACATGTACTCCTAAATTTATAGCAGAATTATTTATAATAGCCAAGATGTGGAAGCAGCCCAAGTGTCCATTGACTGATGAATGGATAAAAAAAGATATATATATATATATCTTCTGATATATATACAATGGAATATTATTCAAACATAAAAAAGAATGAAATCTTGCCATGTGCATCATGGATGGAGCTAGAGAGTATAATGCTAAGTGAAGTAAGTCAGTCAGAGAAAGAGAAATACTATTTGATTTCACTCATATGTGGAATTTAAGAAACAAAACACATGAATAAAGGGGAAAAAACAGAAAGAAAGAGAGGCAAACCAAGGAACAGGCTCTTAACTATAGAGAACAAATGGATGGTGACCAGAGGGGTAGAGGTTGGGGGTGTGGATGAAATAGGTGATGGAGATTAAGGAGTGTGCTTGTGATGAGCACTGGGTGATTAAAATAAAAACTTAAGAAATAAATAATTAAAAAAATTATAATCCAGTAGTCTATGGAATCTGCAACTTAACCAAAAAGATGAAGATAGCACTTGAATATAATTTTTTTTTTTTTTTAGAGAGAGAGTGTGCATGTGTGTGCTTGAGTGGGGGTGAGGAGCAGAGGAAGAGGGAGAAAGAGAATCTTAAGCAGGCTCCACCCGGGTTCAACCTCACGACCCTGAGACCATGACATGAGCTGCTTAACTGACTGAACCACCAAGGCACCCCTACTTGAACTTTTAATTTTTAAATTTACTCAGATCATTTTCTATTCTGATCCAGATCTATTTATACACACAAAATAACATGTTACGACAACCAAAAGAAAAAAATCCCAGAGTGTCCCCTAACACAGATGGTGCCACATAACTCTGTAATGAAGGGTAATGCTGTAGGATAAAGTCTTGGTGGAAGTACTCTTCTTTGTTTTCCCACGAGGACAGAATGAATATGGAATGTAAGTAAGATTATTATAAGATCACATGTGCTGCAGTGACTTGGCACAAGGCAGCTGGCTTACAGGTGCTCTGGCAAGTTGTGCTGGGAGGGCTTTTTTTCCTTTTGTATTTCTAATATCATGTGCATGCAATGATTTTAATGCGGTTGTGTGTATGTGTGTGTGTGTGTGTGTGCACGCATACTGGGGTAGATACTGTCGGCATTCCCTTGGGCTGAGCAGTTTATCTTTGAATGGGGTTTCCGGAAACAGGTGACGGTTCTATTTTCTTTCTTAAGAGGAGCCTTTGTTGTGAGTCATGTCAGGGATTGTTAGCTGGAGCAGCTCTCATTGCCTTTGCATCAAAATTGAGAAAAGGAAACTTAAAGACAATATGGGCCAACAAGTTACCTTAGAAAAGCCAACTTCAGCCATGGAGTGCTAGTAAGATCATTTGGACCAAGGCAAGTGGGCCAGAAAAGATACAAAGAGGTAATTATTACACATTCTTAATGACTTTTAATCCAGAAACATCCCAGGGTTTATTTTTGAATCAGATATACACAACTTTTGCTGCTGGAACACAATCAGCCTGCAGTAAAGAGAATGGTCCCGTATCAAGAGAGCCCAGTGTGAGTTACTTGGGAATGTAGAAGGCATTTCCTTACCTAGATGCTTCACTGCTTTGTCGGGAATGTAGCTCCTTGGAACATGGTCATCAAAGGGTTGCTCTTTTAGCTCATGAAATAAAGAGAGGAGGGAGTAAAAAATAGCCACCCATACAACTGTGCTGAAATAAAACTGTTCTTCGTTAGATTCTGACCATTCCCCATTGTGCATTCTCCTTCGATGATGTAAAGTCGTTCGGGTGTGGGAAGCCATACCATGAAGCACAGGAAATGGTTTAAATCTTTGGAAATGTTTCTAAGGTTAAATAAATGGGAAATGACTATAGTTAAAGTTGCCAGCCACTTCAGAGTAATTTTTACTGGCAGATATTTGTTGATTGTCAGTGTTCCTCTGAAAACATACACAACCAAGTTATACTGGAATAGTCTGCTCCCTGGGTATAGGATGTGCTTTTTAAAGACACTGTGGTCAGTTCATTGATTTCTCTCGGACTCAACTTGGACTTAGGCAGGCTTCTGGGAATCAGTCAGTGAGAATTAGGTACATCTTACTGATCTAATAGTATGACTGGGATTTATAGATGGATGATGATAAGCAGATGAGCGTTTTAGGAATTTTTGGTAAATAACTATTGTTGCCTTCAATAAAACCAATAGGGGCACCTGGGTGGCTCAGTATGTTAAGCAGCCAACTCTTGATTTCAGCTCAGGTCATGATCTCAGGGTCTTGGGATCAAATACCACCCCCCGCTCCAGGTCAGGCTCCATGCTCGGTGGGGAGTCAGCTTGGGATTCTCTCTCTCTCCCTCTGACCCTCCCCCTGTGCACTCTCTCTCTCAAATAAATAACTCAGTCTTTAAAAAAATATTTTAAAAAACCCAATAGACACATGTCTAAGCTGCTTTGGTGGAAATGTTACACCAATTCCATCAGCTGCTAGATATGATGATTGTAAGGAAATCATGGGATGTGCGTCTTGATGTCAAAATATGAATTTAAATCAAGACTGAAAGTAAAGCTCACTGGCTAAAAATGCCTGACAAGCTGTACTATTCTATAAGGTAAAAGAAGTAGCCAAAATGCATATGTGGCCTACAACCAGCAGTGTGTATGCAATCCTCATGACCACCACGAGGATCTGGGAAAAGTAGGCTTCTTGGCTTCCTGTTTCTCGTTTGTCGCTGCAATTTCCTGACATTTGATTGCTTGATCTCCAAAGAGTAAGGCAAAAGAATTAATTTCAAGGTACTCTTTTGTCATAGGTTAGAATCTTAGCCAGTGTTCTGTACATGTGATTATTATGGTTTATGGCACATATCATATACTATTATAACTACATGTCAATGTTTCTGTTAGCCCAACTAATGTATTTGTTCCTTAGGGTACTCTATCATGTTCAACTCTCTATTCCCAGTACCTAGAAGATTGTCTAATAAATAGCAGGCTCTTTTTTTTTTTTTTTAAGATTTTATTTATTTGCGAGAGAGAGAATGAGAGACAGAGAACATGAGAGGGAGGAGGGTCAGAGGGAGAAGCAGACTCCTTGCTGAGCAGGGAGCCTGATGTGGGACTCGATCCCAGGACTCCAGGATCATGACCTGAGCCGAAGGCAGTCGCTTAACCAACTGAGCCACCCAGGCGCCCAATAGCAGGCTCTTAATTCATGATTTTTGAATAACTAAATGAATAATAAAAGGTCATGTAATATTTTAAATATGGCTGAATAATTATGTCAACCCATTACGATGTCTTAAGTAGTTTGTGTTTTTTTTAAGATTTTATTTATTTATTTGCCAGAGAGAGAGTGAGAGAGAGAAAGAGAGAGCATAAGCAGGGGGAGCAGCAGGCCGAGGGAGAGGGAGAAGCAGGCTTCCAGCTGAGCAGGAAGCCCGATGCAGGGCTCGATCCCAGGACCCTGGGATCATGACCTGAGCCGAAGGCAGATGCTTAATGACTGAGCCACCCAGGCACCCAATGTCTAAATAGCTTTAAAAACAGCTTTATTGAGATATAATTCACATATAATAAAATTTACCTTATAAAAATATACAATTTAGTGGTTTTGAGTATATTTACAAATGTTGCGCAATTATCAGTACTCTCTAAATTTAGAGCATTTTCATCATCTCAAAAAGAAGTCCTGTACCCGTTAGTGTTTGGTTTCCAAACCCACCTCCCTTTAGGCCCTAGCAACCACTAGTAAATCACTAGTTTACTTTCTGTCTCTGTGGATTTGCTCTTCTGGTTATTTTATATAATTAGAATCATATGATATGTGGGTTTTTTGTGTCATGTTCCTTCCAGTCAGCATAATGTTTTCAAGGTTTATCCATGCTGTACCATGAATCAATATTTCATACCTTTTTATGGCTGAATAGTAGATCATTGTATGGACATATCCATTCATCAGTTCATGGACATTTTGGTTGTTTCTACTTTGTGGCCATTATGAATAATGCTTGCTGCTATAAACATTCATGTACAAGTTTTTGTGTGAACATATACTTTTCAGTTCTCTTGGGTATATACCCAGTAATTCTGGTAATTACTGGGTCAAATGGTAGCTCTCTCCCTCTTTAACTTTTGGAGGAAGTGCCAAGCTGCTTCCCAAAGTGACTGCACCATTTTACAATCCCACAGTGTATGAAGATTTAAATTTTTCCCCATCCTCACCGATACTTGGTATTATCTGTCTTTTTTATTTAACCACCCTACTGTATATGAAATGGTATCTCATTGTGGTTTTGATTTGCATTTCCCTGGTGACTAATGATGTTGAGCATCTTTTTATCTACTTATTGGCTATTTGTATATCTTCTTTGGAGAAATGTGTATTCAAACCTTTTGCCCCTTTTTAAATTGGGTTATTTTTCCTTTTATTGTTTAGTTTTAAGAGTTCTTTATATATTCTGGATACAAGTTCTTTATGAGATAAATGATTTTAAAATATTTTCTCCCAATTGTTGGGTTTTCTTTTCACTCTTTTGATGGTGACCTTTGCAGCACAACAGTTCCTAATTTTGATGAAGTCCAATGTATCTGTATTTTCCTTTGGCTGCCTATGCTTTATTGTCATAGTGAAGAAACTGGTATCTAATTCAAAGTCAAAATGGTCACATATGTTTTCTTCTAAGATTTGTATAGTCTCCTCTCTTAAGTTTAGGTTTTAATCCACTTTGAGTTAATTTTTGTATGTGCCATGAGATAGGGGTCTAACTTCATTCTTTTGCATGTGGTTACTCAGTCGTCCAAGTATGCTTTTAACACGTAGTGTTAGCAGAAGTTGAGTGGTATTTGAGAACATAGTAGAATCTCAATAACTCAGACTATACTACACTCAAACCTAATGATAATTTGGATATTGACTTTTTGTGTTAGTTATAAAGAAAGGCTTTATCAAGAAAATTATTAATAAACAGAATATTCATATACTTAGGAAATTCTACTGAAAATCTATTAACAGCACCGTTCACTCGTATGTTATCTATAATATTTATATTTTTTTATTTAAACAATTATTGAAAACCTTGGTTTAGTTGCGCGTCTTGAATTGCAGAGAACAGAAAAGTTTACCATTAACCTAAAAGAAAAGAAAAGGAGTTTGCTTGCATGAATGTGCAAAGCTAGCATAATCCAAGTCTGGTGGCCATATTCTTAAGAGGGCTCTTTGTTACTTAGTTCAAGTTTGAGAAAGAAGGAAGAACTTTTAGTACAATGTAGGAAGGAGATTAGCTTCTCTTGGTGGAATGTCCTGTTTTTCTTTAGATATCTCATTCTGAGAGAGAGTGCCTTAATGTCTGTCCTTTTCTCTCCATCCTTAGGAATAAAAGCATTCCCATTCTAGCAATAGAAATAGAGCACACAGAGTAAGCAGGACTTACAGCTTAGAAGGTGTATACTTCATGGGAAGGATAAGTGCTGAAAAAGAACAAGGGTTATGAAGAGGGCCCAAGGGAGAAGTTCTCTACCCTGCTTAAGGAGTGGCCATGTGGGATAACCTGAGCTCTGGAACTAGGATCCCCAGTTGTAGAAAGAATAGGAGCACCAGATCTGACTTCTCCCTACCTTCCCAACTCTGTATAGGTTCAATTTTATCATTTGATGCTGAAGTAAGGAATCACTAGTCTAGATTTGGGGACTTTGTATGTGTCTGCCTGACCTGACCTGTTTTCTCATGCATACAAAGACATGGAAAGGGGCGAGCAGGGTGAGAGGTGATGTACCTTCCCTCTTTAATGGATGGATTGGATGCTTCCATCAGTGGGGCATGCAAAGAGAGTTATTAGCTAACCAATTAGTCAGGCTTTTTTTTTCTTTTTTCCTAACTGTTCTTCCTCCCCTCTGTACTCCTTATCTCTGAGTTAAGGGGCACCATGCCTGATTACATTAAGACACATGGGGAATTTAGTACTTTCCTTGTGACTTACATGTATGTTTCTCCCTAAACTGCTTCAGTGTCTTCTTGCTTCTGACTTTGCTTCCTTATCTTCTCAATGCAATTTCTCTGACTCAGAGATTCTGCATACTTATGGTTATTAATTTATCAAAACAACTTGGCATAACAAATGTCACCCTTGATTCTGCTTCATAGTCCCTATGCTGTCTTTGAACTTCAGTTCCCATGGCTCATTTCCATTTCCTGCAAGAGGGAATCAGGTGGACCAGCTCAGCCTTTCACCTCAGATGACCTCATGTGTGTCTGACAGGCTTTCAGATTGTCTTTGGCTTGCTACCTTACCCTGTAATGGCTGGGTCTTAGACTCATGTGGCTTACAGCTGGCCATCTAAAGGCCAGGGAGGAGGATTTGCCATTTAGGAGAACCTGGGAACATGGAAAGCCCTATGATTTTTTAAATCTAAAAATCGCCTACTCTGGTATGGAAAACAAATACTTGTAACTTCCAGGTAAGTATGTATAAATAAATGTAGATATGTTCCATTCTTTTAAACTAATAATTGAAAAAAAACCCAGTAACTTGCTTATTCAGATTCAAACATTTCACAGATTCTCCAATGAATACCAATTAGT
Source organism: Mirounga leonina (assembly GCF_011800145.1). NCBI lineage: Eukaryota > Metazoa > Chordata > Mammalia > Carnivora > Phocidae > Mirounga > Mirounga leonina. The sequence goes on along the minus strand of NW_023270757.1, from coordinate 3,042,086 downwards.
AAAATTTTTATATTTTTAAGAACTTATTTTAACCAACCATATTCTTTAATATTATAGGAGAACTGGGTTTCTGTGTTTTTGCTATTTTCTCTAATGTTCCTATAGAAGGACTTATTTTTTCTCCCCCCACCGTGTTATGAAATTCTTTAAGAGGTCGAAGACTGTTATAGGCTGAATTGTGTCCCCCATCCCCAAATTCCTGTGTTGGGTGTGTTCATACAGTCACACACAATATGACTGTATTTGGAGATAAGGTCTTTAGGGAGACATTAAGGTTAAATGAAGTCGTAAATGTGGGGACCTAATCTGATAGACTGGTATCCTTGTTGGAAGAGGAAGAGACACCAGAGTTCTCTTTCTTTCCACATGCACACACAGAAGAGAGACTGTGAGGACACAGCAAGAAGATACCCACCTAAGAGAGACTGTGAGGACACAAGAAGAAGATCACCATCTACAGCCAGGAAGAGCAGTCTCATAAGAAACCAACCTTGAGGGCATCTTGATCATGGACTTCCAGCTCCGGAGCTGAGAGAGGGTAAATCCCTATTGAAGCCAACCAGTCTGTGATATCTTGTGACGGCCCTCACTGACTAAGACAAAGAATGAAGCAAATGTTGCATGGGGTCAATCCTAATTATCTCTAGTGCTGAACTCAGTTTTATTTTTGTCCCAATACTCATGAAATGACATAAATTAAGCATTTGTTTACATGTTTTTGGCCATCCCCTTCTCCCTTTTACAATATAAACTCCACAAGGAGAGGACTTGTCTGTCTTGGTCCCTGCTGTCCTCGTAGGCACAGAGTCAACAATACATATTTACTGAGTGAATGAATTGATGATGAAATCATTTTGGTACACTTTTATGAATGAGAACCTGCGTTATTTTTTCCCTAAATTAACGCTTGACCCAGCTGATTATTCTTTTCTTCTCATGATGCTTTCTACATTTGGCTTTTAGGAGGCCGTGTGCTTTTGAATTAACCTTTTACCTTAAGGGCTGCTCCATCACCATCTCCTTTACTAGCCCTCTTACTTCTGGATGTAAAGGTTGGAGCTTCAGGTCTCAGTTCAGTTCCCCATCTCTTCCCACAGAAGATGCAATATTGAATAGTGATTAGGTGTGTAGATTCTTGAACTAGCTCCACTACTTAAATAGCAGCATGAGTTTGGACAGGTAAATTAACCTCTCAGTGCCATGCCTCAGTATCCTTATTTGTGAAATGAGGATTGTAGGTACCTGAAAGCTTTGCTGTGAGAGTTAAATGAGTAATATGTGTCAAGAACTTAGAATGGTGCCTGGCACATAGAATGCCCTTGGCAAATATTAGATATAGTTATTTTTGTAATAATTTCATTTTTTTCTCATCCACAATCTCTCTGTAGGTGATTTTATCCAATCCCATGGCTTTAACGGCCCTGAACTGCCTCTCAGCCCCAAACTCATACAACCATCATAGATTCAACTGTGTAGGCAGGATTCTAAGACGGACCCTAAGGTTCCTGTCCCTTGGTATATACATGCTGTATAACCCCCCCACCCCGCCCCCCACATGTGGGTGGATCCTGTGAATATGATATGATATCCCTCCTGTTATTAGGATAGTAATCAGTTGACCTTGAGACAATCAAAAGGGAGATTATCTTGACTGGGTCACACCTAATCAGGTGAGCCTTTAAAAGAAGGTCAGGCATCAGAGAGGTGCACTCCTGCTGGCCTGGAAGACAGCAAACAGCGATGGTGTGAACTGCCCATGGGAGCTACACAGCAAGGAGCTGAGAGCAGCCACCAGTTGCTAAAAGCAATCTCTGTCCGACAGCCAGCAAGAGAATGGGGACCTCAGTAATACAGCTGCAAGGAAATGAATTCTGCCAACAACCAGTGAGCTTGGAAGAGCATCCCAAGCCTCAGATGAGAATCACAGCCCTGGCTGACACCTTTACTTCATCCTGGTTGAGACCCTAAGCAAATGGCCCTGCTAACCCATAATTGGAATTCTGATTTACAGAAACTGAGAGATAATAAGTGGATGTTGTTTTCAGCTGCTAAATTCGCAGTAATTTGTTACACAGCAATAGAAAACACATACACCAAGTGCCAAGTTTACTTCTCTACGTCAATGGGGAGGAAGAATCTCACACTTCACATAACCAAAAAGAACTTTTGACTTCTTTCCACGATTCTACATTTTCCTTTCCTCCTCTCAGTAAGATGCTCATGCCTAAAAACTAGAATGATCCTTGATGCCTCTCCTTCCCTCAGACTGCACATACAGTACAGGAGCAAATCTTATAGGTTCTGCCATTAAAATATAATCTGCATCAGACCACTTCTCACTGCCTCCCCTGCAGTCATCTTGGTCCAAGCCACCTCCATCTTTTGCCTGGATCTCTGCAATAGCGCCTAGCTGCTCTCCTCATTCCACGAAGTTAACTCTATCACTGTAGCCACAGTGAGTGTTTTAATGTAAATCAGGCCATGCCACTCTGTGTGGGATGCACCCAGCATTTGTCATGACACTGAATAAAATCCAGATTCCTCACCATGAGCTCAAGGCCCTGCATGACTTGGTACCTGGCTACCGCTCTGATCTCATTTCCCACCAATATCCTCTTTCCTCATTGTGCTCCAGCTACATTGGCCTTTTTCCTTTTCCATTATGTTGCCAAGTAAGGTTGCATTCCAGGACCTTTAGAATTGCTTTTCCCTTTGCCTGGAACATTCTGCCCTATATCTTCCATGACTCCTTCCCTCATTTCATTAGGTTTCTGCCCAGATGTTACCTCCTCTGGCAGCCTTCCCTGATTGTTCTATCTAAAATAGCCAACCCCTCCCCCTCCTATCACTGCCTATTTGTCTTCATTCCACTTAGTACTCCTGGCATTGTTACACATAGTGTGTTCTCTATTTGTTAGCTTATTTGTTTATTGCCTATCTCAGTGTTAGAATATAAGTTTCATTGGAGCAAGGACTTTGACTTGATCACCACTCAATCCTCAGGCCTTATAACAGTGTCTGGCATACATAAAGTAAGCACTTAAAAATGAGTGAAGAGCATAGAGAGATATTTGATAAGTTTACCTTAAAAGCAGAATTGAAACTTCTAAAAAGTCCTGATCATGACACCTGTTAAGAACAGGCATTGAGAAAACATTCTTTATTAAATTCAGAAATATTTGTGCTACCAAATTATATAGTATTTTAGAGAAGTTTAATGCTATTGAAACAATACTAATGATATTGCTGATGCCATTTTTGCTGATGCAAGGTTATGGGGGTTGAACTTTAAGAGATAACGTTCTCATTATGTCCTCTCTCTCTCTCTTTTTTTTTGTTTGGCAAGGAAGAACCGATTTTGGTAATCCAAATGCTGAAATCAAAATTCTAACCCTGATCAAGACAGACATGAAAATGGGGCTCTGATGAGACCATGTCCTAGGTCAAATACAAACCACCTTACTAATCAATGGCAAACAGAACTAGAAAATATCCAAAATTTTTGTGACATGGAAAATGGAGTTATTCAGAGCTCATCTCATATTTTAGATATCTGGACAGATCCTGAGTTCACAGTTTCAGCACAACAAATAGATGCCATTATGATGTAGTTTGAGATGTTGGAAGGTTTTTCCCAGTATCAAAAGGACTTCAGTGATCCAAGATGTATCAGTGTTTAAGGCCAAATTTCCAGGTTTGCTATGATCCGTTCCTACATAGAGATATCATCATAACCTTTCTTCCCTCTCACATTGGAGCTTATTTTAAAGCTTATTGGTAAATAGTCTCCACCAGGCTAATAATGAGTTAGCTTTTCTGCAATGTAGAATATGGCAGACTGATTACGAAGAAAGCCAGTACAATTTGGTGTTGGTATCTTAGGTTTCTACTCTTTCAAAACTATTATATCTGCTAAAATAATGCACTTGTTTCTTTTTCCCTAGCATGTCATCTCCTTGCCAAGTTGAGACTTTTTAAACGATGTGAATATCTCTTAATTTATAAAAGTTTATAGTAATTTAGAATGGTTTAATCAAGCAAATCAAATTCAACTTCCTTCTAAATTATCCTCAAAAGAAAAGAAATAAATGCAATAATTTCTTAAAGCTTTAAAATAGATATGAGAATATTATTTACTAAAAAAGGCCCTTTTTGAACTCTAGTCAAGTATGGAAGTATGCTGCAAATTAAAAATTTGATTTGATAAATTGACACATAAATATTTTAGCAGGAATTTTGGTCCTAATGTCCAGGAGATGGCTGTAAATCTGCCTGCAATACAAAGTTCTCTCATGTTTGATAACTTCAGAGAGCCAACTATTTGGGTATTAAAACTCCTGCCCAGATTACTGTTAATGCTAATCCTGATGGAATTACTTAATAAGTATGAATTTTATCCCTTTTATAATGTCATAACTGTATGACTATTATATTGCATGTCCTCACTTTGACTGGATTCTGGCTTTTTCCATTGTGCACATGGATAGAAATTACGGTCTGTTTCTCATGAAGGTAAGTTTAGTTCTATTTGAATGAACATTATAAAAGAATTATTTCTTTTCAGGGAATGTCAGTGTTGTGCCCATGACCTAAAAAAAAATCGTAAATTTTATCTAAATACAGAGACAGGGCAATAATTTTAAGATTAAAAAAAAAAAAAATCCATGTTGACCAGAACAGTTCAAATAATCAAAGCTTCAGTTAAGCAAGTGGTTTAGAGACTAGGGATGTCTGAGAACTTTCTAAATTGTACTCACATCACACAATAGCAGTTGTCCTGGGGGAGGTGAAAGGGAGAGAGACTTCCAGGAGCTAACAGGGTGGGATGAAATGTTGACAAATAGACCAACAGAACATTAGCAGCGACTCTCCCTTTGTCACCCACCTTCCCACTCATTTCATGGATGAATAAAGAGCTATTCTTCATTCTTTCTCACTGTGTGTAAGAACATATGCCTTATTTAGGTCACAGGTTAATGACCACATTAAAATGCATGATATGATGCGCTACAGCAATAGTAATCCATAGTGTTTAAATGGAGTCATTGGATTAAATGCCTCAGCACCTCAGTGCTTCCCTATTATTTTCTCATTAATTTTCCTACTACTCCTATGGTGGGGGGGGGGTGGAAGCTATGATATCCATTTGACAAATAAAGACCCTGATGAAAGGAGAGAGCCAAATATCACACACAAAAAGTCCAGGTAGGAAAATGGCAAAAGAATCCAGATTTAAAGACTCTCTGTTACTAGATCCACAATGGCACAATCCATTGAACTTCACATTAAAAATAAGTACCTTTCCCTATGAAATAGAACAGGCACCCTGGGCTTCTGTTGGCTTCTTCTTTGAGAAGGAACTTTTTTTTTTTCTGTTTTTCACAGGGGACCTGAAAAGCCTTCATTATGGAATTTGCTGTTTAATTATGTAAAATGTTCATTTATAGGATTTAAATGTGCACAGTTGGGCACCTTAGAAGACAATTTAGATTGCTAGAGCGGCACTATATGCACTCGTGGTCAGCCAGGCCCTCAGCCTCACGCCAGTCCCGCTGACCTTGGCACACAGAGCCCCTCACCATTCCTCCAGCAATTCCTCTTAAATTGTTTCTGAGTTCAAGACCTTTTGCTGATGCTTGATTACAAAGTGCCATCTCCTAACTAACAAAATTGGCCATCAAGACTCTCCACTACCTCTCCTTTTCTACACTTTGCTCTCATTCATTCATTCATTCATTCAATGAATATTCATTGGTTGTCCATGTATCTGAGGCACTATTTTAGCCTTGTTATCCAAACCATCATCTTTCATCCCCAGAGGAACTCACATTTAGTAAAGGGAGACTAAACAATTATTTAACAACAAAACAGATGAAATTGGAGGTATAACAAGAGGGCTGTGTCTATATAAAGAAGAAAAAATAAAAGAAGTAGATTATTATATTGAAAGAAGTTTTTAATATGGAAGGGAAAAGGATTTGGAAAAAGATTTAGCTGTAAGGCTGTTCATCACAGGCTTATTTATCATAGAAATGGATTTTAAAAATAAATATGCAAAGCTCATAGAATGGAAAATAGTTTAAATCATTATGGTACATTCACAGGTTGGAATGTTAGGCAGTTTAAAGTGGAATGCTCCTAATCTCTTTACAGTCTCTAGGAGTGAGACAGAATCTTCTTCCACCATTACTGTATGGTTCTCCACCAGGTGCAATGCATGGAGTGTCTGATGATGGACCAACCTCTTCCTGGCTTGGGAGAGCTTTTCACAATGCTCCTTTCTACTTCCTGCCCATGAGCTTTCTAGGAGGTGTAGTCTTTGGTTGGTAGAGGTGTACTTAGGGGAATCAAACATAGACTCTTCTCCTTCCCACAAAAAAATAACCACTTGGAACAAGGATGGTTCCTCAATGTTGTGCTTGGAATAGGCTTTAAAGTGGACTAACAGTGAAAAGGATTCTCTTACAGAGCCTCAGGTAGGCATAGCACATTATTCTGCCGTCTAGCTCCATCTATCTTGTAAGTGGAGGTTCTTTTCAAATAGCTTGAGTGATAGTACTGTTTTTCACCATAGTTGTTGGTTTTGGGGTTTTTTTTTTTCTCCTTCTGAATCACTGTAGGTATTTTAGGGAGAAGTTTAGGAAAGCATTTTCAGGGATACATGCCAGGAGTATTTAAAACCCAGTGTTTTATTTGGCTTGCACAATTTTTAAGAATTCCTTCAGGCTGGACATCAATTCTCCACTTTGCCATAGGTTTTACCACTTCCTCCTATCTTAAAATGGCTTGTTCACTCAAATTCCTTTTCTGGCCATTGAAGCTATCAGTGTTTGCCATTCTGGTTTTATAAGCATAACTGAAGAAAAAGAAAACAAACAAAAAAAAACACAATCACCTGGACAGGTATTAGGCTGCTATCTGAGATTTCTAACATTTCCAACTTAGAAGTCAGTAGGAACCAATAATAAGTTCATACAAGGAACCCTTAAGAAATCCTAGAATTGCCCATTCATTCCTACATACAGGGAGGGAACTTCTTTTGTAGACCTGTAAAGTCTGTCTTTAGTCCTTGAATGGGAGAAAGGAATGTGAGGCCTAACAAAATTGATGTATATGAAAGAACTAGGAAATGCAAGCTATAAGGAGTGACATGCGATGGGAATTTTGCCAAGTAATAAAGCAATTGCCTTTCAAGCCAGGCACGGGGCCCAAATCAACTAGCTGAATCCTTCATGGTTCAGATCCTCTTCATTTTCTCTCTAACTCTCCATCTTGCTAGTCAACTCTGATGTTTTCCAAACATTTAGAAACTGGAATGTAATCCCAGAAAGTGAGGGATTTCCTCTGGGCAGCCACCCTGATCTTGGAAAGAAACAAGATTTCAGATTCCACACCCTCTTCCTGGAAAGCCCTTTTCAGATTCCTTTCTAATAAGCCTCTGGGGGGAATGCAGAGGACATTAGGGAAGACCTAGACCTTCTCATCCTTCAGTGGAATCCCAAACAGTGAACCCTGCTGGTCTCATTTGGGAGAATTATTCTTAGACTGAACTAATTGGAGAGGTGTAGAATTATCTATGATCTATGTTGACCAGATAATCCATTTTTATTCAAATTGTTACTCTTTTGTCTCAAATATTAAAACACAGAAGGGAGACTCTGAGACCTGGGAATATGCATTTTTAACAAGCATGTCAGGTGATTCTGTTGCAGATGGTCCCCAGACCACACCTTGAGAAGCACTAAGACTTTATTCACCTGAAATGTATCTGCAAACTTTCCACTGTGAACCTGCAATTATTCTTGATTACAAGGGCCCCAGGTAATATAAATCTGCCAATAATTCAGAACTCTCCTTTTAGCCATCGATTCCAACAACTTCCCAAATCTCTATGCCCTGTCAGAAAGAATTTCTTCACTTGAACAAGGAAGAGAAGCAAATGGATCTTCCGTTCAACTGGATAATCAATCCAAGTTCACTACTGAGATCAATGTAAAGTTCTTTGGGTGTTAATGTTTCAAGGGCACAAAAATTCAAAAAGGAAAAATCAGTTTATTGAAATATGACTTAATTCAGGGTTTTATCAATAGAAAAAGAACACAGGAAAGTAATTGGGAATGTGAGTTTATTTGTTACAAAAAAAAAAAAAAAGAACAAAGAAATATATTACCTCTAATGAAATTTAAGGGATATAGTGGATTATATAAAAATCACTTACAGAAATGTAAATATAGAGTTGGCAAATTAGGCAGAGTATTTCAAGATCATGTATTTATACTTCTGTGAAACTTGTGTCGGTCATGCTAAATAAAACTACATCCTAAAGATACATAAATTAAAATAGTGTAAAAATTGTCCTTATCAAGGTCACTAAAGGCTGGAGTTTTAAATATACATGATATTAATATGGTGAATTATAAATAGTAGGCATTTCTTTGTAGATTTTGCTCTACAGTTTGTGTATTAATTTTGTTTCATATCTTAAGGATCGAGTTCAAGAGGAAAATGGAATCCTGTTAAAAAGTATGTGGAAATATTTAGAAAAGTGCAAATGTTGCATAAATGAACAAATTCCTGCGATAATTTACAACTTTTACCCTTTTATAAGTATCCCTGTAAGCCTCAGACTTTATTTTCTCAAATACGTCTCGAATCCACTTAAGGTGACTGTTAGTAGGGAGCTTTATAATCTCCGATAAGACTGGCACAGACTTTGGAAAGATCCCATCTATGGCTCCATCAGTGACTAACGTAATGTGCCCTTGTTTGCACAGCCAACACCATAACTGGTACATGTAGCTTGGGGAACACATTCATGTACTCTTAAGTAGCAGTATCCGAGACACAAGGGTTTCAGAAGATGCTGTTTGCTCTGTATCTTTGTCCACAAATTTATTTATGTATGTATTTTTTTACTTTTTAAAAAGGATGGAATGAGGCACAAATAGCATTTTCTCCCAAAGTAAAGTCTTTACATGTTACAGTTAAATAAATTAAGATTGGCCATTTAATCCTGATGTTTCTTCCCTAGATTTTAAAATTATTTTCACCTAATGGCCCATAATAGAAAAGCTTAAAAGCAAAAATGGAATCGAGTCTGTCCTATTTTTTTCCCCCAGCCTAAAGGCACTTACAAATTTAAATTGATTACATTTCTGTGATTTACTTTCTAATCAGTTTACTTTCTTATGCAACTAGAAGATTACAGCTAGTCTTTATCTTGTAGGGTTTTACAACTTTCTGAGTTCTTGTGCTTCCCCTCTCCATTTCTCCTTTTCTCTTTGCCTCCATCCATTCCTTCAGTGAATGTGATTAATCACCTACTATGTGCCAGACACTCTCTGAGCACCTGGCCTGCAGGGTGAGAAGATACAACTTTTGTTCTCCTGGGGGTTTACAGCCTAGTGAGGGTAAAATAACTAAACAGTTGCAATATGGCCTGTGATGGGCACAATGATAGGGAGAGCATAGGAGGGGAAGTATGAGTTGAGTGGGAGGAGAAGAGAGGTCAAATAAGGTTTCCTGGAGAATCTCCATTAAGTGGTTGTTAATTTAGGACCATTTCAGTCTTGTTTTGTTTTGTTTTGTTTTGCTTCAAGTTTTTACGCACAACTATACGGTCAACTAATCTTTGACAAAGCAGGAAAGAATATCCAATGGAAAAAAGACAGTTTCTTCAACAAATGGTATTGGGAAAACTGGAAAGGAACATGAGATAAAACTGGACCACTTTCTTACACCATACACAAAAATAAATTCAAAATGGATGAAGAACCTCAATGTGAAACAGGAAACCATCAAAATCCTAGAGGAGACAGAGATTGAACACCTCTTTGACATCAGCCACAGCAACTTCTTGCTAGACACGTCTCCAGAGGTCAGGGAATCAGTCTTTTAACTCCAAATGGCATCGTCATTCCTTGCACTTTATAATGATAGATTTCTGAAAGTTCCCTTGACCTTCTGATAAGATTTCTCACATAATCCAGCCACCAAGCTATTGGCCAAACTTTACTTATTTATCTCAAACAGCTATTGTGTAAAGCCATTGAGATTTAGGTCTTTATCTATCACAGCAGTTACTGTTACCCATCCCTTGATTCATATTTAGCCTCTGAGGCTGAACCCTCTGGAAATCCCAGATGAGTTCTAAGAGCTTTGCTTCCCCCTCCTCTCCATTACCTGCTCTTTGATCAAAGTAAGAATTTGTGTTACTTATTTAACTTACTTTCTCCAGACTTCAATCCTGAATTTTCTCCAGTGTCCCTTTTTATGTCTTGACTTAACCTTTGAAAAGTTTAAATGTACAATTTAAAGAGGAAAATACATGTTCAAGAAATTCTGCTATGAGAGGTAAACACTATAAATCACAATTATAGTTTCCTTTATCAGTTATATTACTGTATCATTTTCTGCTAAGAACTATGGGCTCATAAACCTAAGGGCATGTGTGGTAAAATTAGATGAGACAGGATAAAAAACAATTATGGAACTTTTCTGAATTTTGTCAAGGCCTGTAGTAGTCTATGCAATAGCCAGATTCCCCCTCAATATGGGCACTGTAATTTATTAGATTTCATGACTGCTTGAAAGTTGAGAGCCAACTCTGTGGCTATGGCTCTTTATGGAATCTGAATTTATATTATCTTCATCTCTGGCTCTGCTTTAAGGCCATATTCTTTTTTGTTGTTGTTTCCCATCTAATTTTTTTCCAAATGGAAATATCTTTATTGTTCCATTATGAAGTCAATTCATGCTCCAAGCAACAATGTTCAACGAATTTTGAAAAACAAAGTAGAACCCGAAATATCCCAAGGATCCCACCCTGACCCTTATCCCCTGAGAATGTCAATGTTCTCACCTACCTTTAATTACATAGCTTGCCATTTTGTTTAAACAAATGTCTTTATAAGGTGTCTTTAATTCTTCTGGAGCAAAGCAGTGTACCACTGTTAAGAAGAAACAACAGACCTTAAATAGAGTCAATTGTGCTAAGTCCCAAGTCAGCAAACCAAGACGTAGTATCTAACCTAATTGCAGTTTCGCCCTCTCCCAGGAATGTAACCTTTTACTAGTCAATCTAGAATTCCCTGGTCAGCACCAGTGAGATAATCTGCCTGACAGACCCTCGCCTTTTTTTAAATGTAGGTGACTTTGCCTCAAACAATCTACTCTTTGCTAGGACTTCCTCGCCCACCTCCACCTGCCTATAAAAGCCTTCCCTTTTGTACAGCTTCTTGGAGCTCCTTTCTCTCTGTTAAGGTGGGATGCTGCGTGATTCATGAATCATTAAATAAAGCCAGTTAGATGTTCAAACTTAGTTGAATTTGGTTTTTAACACCTCTAAATAATGAATAAAGGTGCTGGTAATAGTGCTTTACAATCTACAGAGCACTTTCACAAGCTTTAGTTCATTTAATCTTATAAGCAAAGATCAGCTGTATCTTCTAAAACATGTTTATCGTTGCCAAAAATCTCATGTATTTGGCTGAATTTCATTTTCTTGCCAGTGCATTTTTTTTTTCTTGGCCAGTGTGTCCAATTCAGAAAAAACTATGTCATGCTTCAGACTTTATGTTCCTATTCTTCCCAGTGGGTAGTGACATCATCGGTACTTGCATCTTAGAATAGGAAGGACAACATAAGAATACATAGAAGAGTAGAACAGTTAAAAATATATCAGTGATATACTGGGGGTCAAAAGTAACAATTGCTTTCAAATTCTATTTCATATTCCAATTTGTTTTACTTATGATTCTATGAGGAATTATTTTTACTAAGTTGTTAATGAAAAGCAAACAATATCAGGTGTTCCCATGTATTGTGTGATTTTTCTGGAACTATCCAGAGACTGTTGATTTTCTGATTTCTCTTTCTAGCAAAACTGAAGGGGATTGTGTCCACATATACACTGATATTTCTTTTCTTTTTTCTAAAGATTTTTATTTATTTATTTGCCAGAGAGAGAAAGAGAGAGAGAGAGAGGGAACACAAGCAGGGGAAGCGGCAGGCAGAGGGAGAAACTCAGCAGGGAGCCCATGCGGGACTCGATTCCAAGACCCTGGGATCATGACCAGAGCTGAAGGCAGACGCTTAACTGACTGAGCCACCCAGGTGTCCCTACACTGATATTTCTTTCAGAATAAACCAAACAGGGGTGGGACTTACGCTGTTGCCTTTTATTGATACCACTAGAGAAACTGAGGATAGATCTTAGTTCAAAAGAAAGGGGTCCATATTCCTTTTGCTTGAACACTGCTTTCAAATAAAGAAGAAAAGGTAGTTATAATAAGCAGAAACCCTTGATATCCAGTCATAGGCAACAACTGAAAAGTGGAATGTTCCTCAGGCACATAGAAGACAGTATTTTGCTTTTGTTACATTGGGTAAAGCAATCTTGTGACAGAGAAACCCAGCTCCTGGGACTTATTTTGGAAGTCTTGTGACACAGTCAAGAAACTTCAGATGCCGAGTTTGGAGTAAGTACTATACTTCATCCACCAGCTTTCTGGTATGCCTGGTGTGCCCGGGACCAGAGAGAGCATGAACAGCGATGGTGCTGGGTGATGTCGTAATGAAGCAAAACATACAAAATACTCAGATTTGAAAATGGTATTCTTTCATACAAGAACAAACCCTTATAATAAAATGTTGAACTAGCTGACTGAGAACTATCTACTAAACCACTAGTACTTTCTCTATAATAGTTTAAATTCCATGTTGGAGCTCACCATATCAGCATTTGAGAGAAATAAGGTTTCTGATCACTGATATACTCTGATGGGGCTTTACGAAGCTAGTCCAAAATACGGAATTCCTGTTTGCACCTCACAGTGCTCATTGATGTGGTTTGCACTAGAATAAGCATTCAGTGCAGTTTATCAAACATTTGAGGGTCTGTGGTGCGGTCATTGTTGAGGATACGAAACGGACTGCAACACGATACCATGCTTGCAAAGGGCTTCTGAAATAATGAACAAATATTTTGGAGATACACATTTCTCTCATAAATGTATTTTGTGAAACTTAATTGTGACTTCTGAAAGAACAGGGCTGATATTTTTTACTACTTTTACGTAGTTTCATAATGGCTAGTACAAAGCGGAAACTGAATATTGTTGTTGACAGACTGACTGAAATATGGAAAAATTGTTGCCAAGTTCAGGTAAACAGTTTCTGAAGTCTCCAGAGACGATGAAAGGAATTAATGTCTGTTTCTAAATGTAATTTTTTGATTCCTTTATAATCTCTGCTGTCCTTTGCTGTGTTATTTGGACAAATCCTTCAACACATGGAGCAAGAATGACAATTTTTTGCAAAGACTGTTATTATATAAGATTTTCTGTGTGATAGAACCACACCCAATGGGCCTCACCCAGCGGAGCTTATATATGTTCCTAGCCTTAGGAATGTTAAGTGTGTTAGATTCGGCCCCTGTTGGGCCGTCGTATGACGCAAACAGTGACTCTGGAATGAAGCCATAATATATGGTTTAACCTCTTAACAGTTTGTGATGTCATTTTTTATGTGGTAAGAAAAACAAATGCTGTCACATTTTATATTTGAGACTCCCACAAGCCAACACGGAGAGATTAAGTACGCGCATTACTAACACACTGTCCTGTCATGGGCAGTGTAAATGGATGCCAGGACCGCCCTGCGACCTCAGGCACTCCGCAGTCAGTCAGGGCTACAGAACGGAAAGATAAGTCGGCCGAGAAGTCCTAACCCTCCCGGGACACTGCGTTTTCCTCTCAGAAGGAAGCAGAGGTAATTTAAAATATTTTGATCTGGATGTTAATTCACATAACTATGTTTATCTGGTTTCAGCTAATCTTTATGCTTTTAATTTAAAAATCCACAAACACGGTAGCTTAAAAAGAAAGAAAAATCTGTATGTTCCTCTAAAAGACAAAATCAGACCGGAGATTAAATTAGGGCAGAGAATAAGTAAAACTGCTAGTTTCCAGTGTTTACTTTCTTGAAAGATGGTTTTGAGTCCTTTCTGTGAGCTATAAACATACTACTTTATGTTTCCTATCATTTTTTTTTATTATGCACATAATTTAACAGTTTGTAATAGTCGAAGCCACATGTCTCTATGGACTGGAATATTGTTGAAACAGCTTCACTCAAGTGAGGAAACTTTTAACTGTATAATTCAGGTATGTGTATTTTCTTTGAACAAAGTGTGTGACGGTCAACTTGTCAAAAATGAACATTTTGCTGGACTGAACAGCTTTGCTCTGTGTTTTGCTTGTCTACCGAGGCAAATAAAGGCTGACAAGGAGGGCATTTCCAGCTAGTTAAAGAACAAGAGGGGAATGAAGCAGGATTCGAGCCAGTTATCAGAAAATTCCTTTCTTGCTGAACATTTTATAATGTACACGATATACTAACTAGAAATAATTTAGATAAGTCTTAACTCTGGGTAATAGAATGTGCACCTCCCCCTTCCTACTGCTTCGAAGTATTTAGTAAGAAATGTAATTTGCATTCTGGTGGATACTCTGTATCTATTATTTAAATTATTTACTTTTCGTTTTCTCCCTATTGGGGAAACTTCAAGGTGATGATCAGAAACATAATTGGCTCAGTACCAAACTTTATGTTATTTTTAGAAGAATGAAGTGTAGTTGGAAAGTTTTATCTACTCAAGAATTATATGGCCTATGGATTTTTATTTGGAGTTTGCCTAGGTAGTTTCCCATTCTGTTAGTGGAGTCTGTTCATTCACTTAACCAGGCTTTTTTCTTTCTTTCTCTCTTTGCCTCTCTGTCTGTCTGTCTCTCTTTCTTATCTATTATGTTCCTAGGACTTTTGTAGGTACTGGGATAAAGGTCAAAAGCATATAATGTCTGTCCTCAAGGAGCTTGCAGTTTATGCTTTACTTGATGGTTACATTTCCAGGTCAGGTCACCGAAAGGTGGGAAGTTTGTTAATTTATTTGTTAATTTAATTTTTATTTTTGTCAAACATGACTTGCTAGGAATTTGGACTGGTAGGCATTGTAACCGCATGGTAAATTGCTCCTATAGAATTTATAACCTCGTGGGAAGGGAAAGACGCATTTTGGTCAACTGATCACACTACTAAAAGTATAATTACAAATTAGAATAAATTCTATGAAGGAAAGTAATACAGATATATACAGTACATATAAATAAGGAATCCAACCCAGATGTGGGACAGGCTTAGTAATGAGGTAACTAGATAAAGGGATGGGGAGGGAAAGGGATGCCCCAACAAAAAATATATTCTTGGAAGTACTATGCTAATATCTGAGGAATACCCAAGAAGGAAAGAATGATTGGACATGCCATATGGTTTTGTGAGGACAAGTAGGAAGAGGACCAGAAAACATTCACTGGATTTGACCTCATGGCTGTAACTGGTGACTGGAGCAGTTTCTGTATCTACAGTGATGGTGGCTGAATTTTGACTGGAATGGTTTGAGGATTAAATAGAAAGGGAAGAAGGCAATAAACAGTGTAAATAAAACCTTCAATAAGTAAGGTCATGAAGAAAAGGTATGGGGTAGGTGGAGAGTGAATATATTTTTTGTTATACATGGCAGAGGCTGCACCATATTTAAAGATAGGATACAGGGCGCCTGGGTGGCTCAGTTGGTTAAGCGACTGCCTTCAGCTCAGGTCATGATCCTGGAGTCCCTGGATTGAGTCCTGCATTGGGCTCCCTGCTCGG
>NW_023270757.1:2848043-3026371 GCF_011800145.1 Mirounga leonina | reverse complement strand
GGAAGGAAGGAAGGAAGGAAGGAAGGAAGGAAGGAAGGAAGGAAGGATGGATACAGGGGTGCCTGGGTGGCTCAGTCGCTAAGCGTCTGTCTTCAGCTCAGGTCATGGTCCCAGGGTCCTGGGATTGAGCCCCACATCGGGCTCCCTGCTCAGCGGGAAGCCTGCTTCTCCCTCTCCCACTTGCCCTGCTTGTGTTCCTTCTCTCGTTGTCTCTCTCTCTGTCAAATAAGTAAATAAAATCTTAAGAAAAAAAATAAAGATAGGATACAGTTTTTAGGGCATTGTTGAATATACCACAGAGAGAAGGGAAAATTTATAGTAAGTTTCCTTACTAGTTGAAGGCAAGGGGGGAATGAGACCAAGAACACTATGGAAGGATTGGCCTCAGAAAGAAAACAGAGGTAAATAAGATGGTTATGGAGATAAGTAGATTTGGTGGAAAAGGGTAAAGGTAGAAGTTGTTCCCATTTGACTGATTTGGTTCTCTCTGAAAACCTGGAGCTCTGCATATATTGAAAGGGAGAGAGGTGAAAGAGGAACTGGCTGCAGGTTTGGAGAAAGGGAAGGTTTGAAATAGTCATTGTAAGGGGCGGGATGGTACTAGAGTGAATGATCCAGGAGGATTGATGGGCAGTGTTGAGCCCATTGAGGTTGGTGAGATGATGCTATGGTGCCACTCATCTGTCCTATTCTGTGGCTCTCACCTATAGGGTTTGACTTCTGTAGGGCAGGCATCGAGAAAGCAGGTAACTGAGTTTGTTTTGAATTGGGATGTGAAGAAAAGACCAAGAGGCAAGGGAGTTGGGGGTATTGGAAATGATGAGCTCTCGGGGGGAAAAGTATGCTGGATAAAAAGGGACAGGAAGAAAAGAGCGGGCTGCAGAAGGAACTGGGACATAATGAGCAGACGGTGGAGTAGAAGTGCCCTGGAGATCAACAGGTAGACTACAGTCTGTCTCAGAACTGTGTATTCTAGTGTTCCAATGGGATGATTCTTTGAGAAGTCTGACCAGTCATGCCAAAACACATCTCCTGCTGCAAGTCCCAGATGAGAAGGCTCGTGGCCCAGAGCAGAGGCTCTGGGAAGACGGGGGCCAGGGTGAGATGAAGAGCCATCGGTGGTGGCAGGGGGTCTTTGGATAGTCCCTGTGGATTCCAATACCTGAGGAATGTGACAGTTCTCAGTTCTTTTGTTACAGTGAGGTCATTAAAATATTAAGCAAAGACACCTGTTTTAAAACATCCTCCCTATGTTTTACACAGTATCAAGGAAACTTGATCTTCAGTGGATAATGATTCCCTCAGTTATTTCTTATACTATCAGTGATATTGGTTGGAAAGTAGTTTAAGAATCTATAGATTTTTAAGCAAATGATGGACAGTCAACAAAATCAGACTATTTGTTAACATTTGAGTCTGGTGTCAAGGATCTGGAGTTGAACCTCTGGTATGGAAGTGCCATCTTCACATGGAGAACTAAGAATGCTTTCCTTCTCTTGTGTGGCTTTCCAAACACCAACTTTGTTCTCTGGTAGCTGGAGTGCATCTTAGTAATGGAAGCCTTCATCACCTGTGGGTGGTTCCAGCAGCATCCTTTTAGCTGGTCTCCCTCCTTTTGGTCTAACTACCCTCTTTTTACCTTACACCTAATTGCCCTATTAATTTAAATTCCTGTTTCCTTCTGTTACCTTATTGTTCAAGGAATAGAAGCTCCTTTTTTTTTTTTTTTAACACATTGAGGTGAGAATAAAATCATATGCCTCTTAAATGAGACATGGAGAAGTCACTTAACTTTTCTGGGCCTTAGTTTCTTTAACTAAATAAAAATGTGCCTATTGAGCTAGATGGCCAAGCTCTTTGGGATTTGGCTATGTAGTTGGGCTAGAGTTCCCTTCCAATGTTGAAAATTCTGTTACTGTATACCCCTCCAGGTCTGGCTCCAATCCCAACAGTATAGCCATTGAGTTATAGGATTCTCATATGTCCAGTTGTTATAAATGCACCTATCTGGAGGGCTGTTTAAAGATTTAATTCAGTTAATGTTGCCTGGTACACCAGTGTGGGTTCCTTTTTATCTTCCAGCCTGGTGCTTTACCTTCTCCCACCCCATCATGTTAGGACCACCACCGCACCAGGCAAAGCACCTAGCCTTTTTCTGCTCAACCTGTGGCTCAAACATCCTAGCAAAATAAGCCGTTTGCAGTCCTCCACAGAACACTTTCCTGTTTCCAGCCTCTGTGGTCTCTGTTCCTTTTTGTGTTTGGTATCTTGTCTTTAAGCATCTTACCCTTTCCTCTTTACCAATTGAAGTTGAAAAACAGGCCTGCAACCCTGAAGACAAATGTCAAGGTTTTGAACTTCAAGCTTTGACTTTCTGGGATTCTAAGTTCAAAGAGGGATTTTTTTTTTCTTTTCCACCTCTGATTTTCTTGAGAACTCAAATACACTCATAATGAGTAAATAGATGGATTCTGAGAAGCAGCTCCTTGACTCTATACTAGAAAAAAAAAAAAAAATCACCGTATTCTGGATGCCTCTTGTGGTTAGCAGACAGTTTGCGTCCAGTCTGTTTATGCAATTAAAATGGGCAAGATCCAAATCTGTCTAGGTCACTGATGGGCTACAGCGCTTAAGTACAGCTCTTGGCTTTAAGAATACATGGCTTGAATGAATGGTTGCTAGGGAGTATGGCGGCGTCTTCATTTTATGCTGGGCTCATCCCAGTGCGCGCACGTGGGAACTTCACAAAAGTTGTTTCAGGAGCGCTGCGCTGAATCCTCTTATCGTAGAGTTTACTGAAGTGGGGCCAGCTCCCCGCCTCTGTTGGCTTCACTGCCAAGGTTCGAGAGGGGTGGAGTGGCCTGCAAGACGGTTGGGAGAAGGGTGGGGGATTTACTTTCTCATAAATATGCTTTGGGAGACTGGCTCTGGAGCGCCAGGTTTTCAGGGAGAAATGAACCTGGGTCCCCATGGCAAAGAGCTCCAAAGGGCACGAAGTTTGCTTTCTGTTACAGAGAAAGCCTGAAAGCCTCAAGTCTAATTAATAAGAACACGGCCCGCACTGGACAAGGGAGTGCTCTGGCTTGCCCCAGAAAACCACTGGCACAGGAAGACAAGCAAAGTCAGCCTCACTTTGGGTCACTTATGGGTGACGCTGGCTCATGGTTCACTGCGTCCCAACCCGGCTGTCGTGGGTCCCCGCGGCTCTCGAGCGAAGTCCTCTTCCCCCAGACCCTGGTTGCAAAACAGTAACCCCACGGGACAATCTCTCTGCCTACCCAGAGGATGGGTCTCCACGGACTACACACCATTACGTTCAGTTCTGCGCATTATGTGCGGTAGAATTTCTTAATCATCGCCGCCTCTTCCCCGGTCCCTGCAGGGCCTTGCGTGGTTCCCAGCGCGGCTGCAGCGCGCCAAGCTCTAGGGATAGCGCGCGGGGAATGGCCCTGGGGACTCGTTCCGGGGAAAGGAGCCTCTCCTTCTCATCCAGTGTTCTCCCAGGGCAGGCAGGGTCGGATTCCAAACGCGTCCAAGGTGTGCGGTGCGAGACCCTCCCTTTAAAAAGAATAAATAAATAGAATCCAGCCAGCGCTTAGCTCCGCTCCGGTTTCCCGAAAGGCGCACGCAGTCGCTGCCCGGGCGGCTGGGTGTCTGCGCTCCCCGCCTTTGCTGGGCTGACACAGGAGGGGAGGAGCAGGAGCCGGGGGGGGGGGGCGGGGGGGGGGGGGGGAGTTGGAGCGCGAACCATCCCGAGCCAAGACAAGCAGCACATTCACAAATAACGCCCCCACCCCCAGCGCACGCGCTCCCATTCAAAGCAGCCGGGCTCGGCGGCCGCAGGGCGGCTCAGAGGACGCGCGGCCGAGCCGAGCGCAGCCCTGCCCCGCAGGCGCACGCCCCAGTCCGCCCGCCGGCTGCTGCGGCCGCGGCGGAGCCCTGCAGCCCGCGCGGGAGGAGGCTGCCGCTTCCAGGGAGGGGTCTCGCCCGGACTCCCCTCCCTCCCTGCTGGGGGACCATGGCACGGCTGGCTGCGCCCTGGCACTCGAGGCTCCTGGCTCGCATCCTCGGCGGCACCTGGTGCCTGCTCTACGTCGCCGGACAGGTGAGGCGGTCTCCGCGCCTGGCGTCCCCCCCCCACCCCCCCAGGACTTTTCTTCTAGTCGGCTAGAGCGGGGAGAGCTGTAGCCAGGGGCCTGTCCTGGGGCTGCGCTGCCACCCCGGCCAGGACAGGTGGCACGGCCTGGGGCTAAGGCGGCCCCTCGTGGCGAGCTCCTGGCTGCCGGGGTCAAATCCCGCGCTGAGCCTCAGCCCAGCCTCCTGGGACCCGTCCCGGCGTCCGGCTCGCGCCGGGGTCCTGCCTCCAGCCGGACAGAGTCGCGGGGAGGAGGCGGCGCCTGAGCCAGGATGAGGCCCTCTTCCAGGGAGTCCGCGACCCCGCACCTCTTCCGGACAGCCCTTCGCGTAGACCCTGCTTGCCGGTGGAGGCTCGGGCGGCGCGGGGGAGGCTCGGCCTCCGGGACATTCCTCCTCACTTCCGTCCTTCCCGGGACTCAGTGAACTTCGGACACCCTAGTCCTCGGGCCACCTGCGTCGGGGGCGGAGCGTTGTAAGGTGTGCAGACGCAGGACAAGGGGGCTCCCGGAGCCTCTGCGGAGCCTCTGCGGTGGAGAAAAGGAGGTTCTGGACGGCGCTCTGGGACTCGTCCTCACCACGCCCCCTCGAATACTCCTAGGGTTTTCCTCTTGAGCTAGAAGGGTGTAGGCATTGGGGCGTTCTCCGGAGTGGGTGGCTCAGGTCCCAACGCAGAGCAGAGTGTTTAATTCACAGTCTGCTTGGTTCTGGTTTATTACTGCAAGACCCTAGAGGGAGATGCTTAGGGAAGGGGTCAGGGGCCAGTCAAACCTATGATGCATGTGGTGTCTTTGGCATTAACGCCTTCCGGAGTCAGGTAACTTTTGATTAAAACTCACGAGTTAGGCAGTTTGTACATAATGTAGCCTACATAGATTCGCTTTTCACGGGATTACTTGGGTAATTCTGGGAAAATGCCCAAACACTCTTGGCCGGAATTATGGCCAGATAGCCTCCCTTTCCTCTGTTTTGCTTATGGAGACTTGTCCAAATTGGGGGATTTCCTTCCCTCGCTTTTACTGAACGTTTTGAAACTTGTTTTCAGGTCTCTCTTTTAATGTGCATTTTGATGGCAGTGATGAGCTTTTAGAGGCCGAGGGGACCCAGCAATGATGGTTAAGAGGGGCACAGAGCGGGCTAGAACCTGAGGAGCAGGGAAGACCCTATTAAGCAATAGAAATTTTCAACAAGGAACACCTGCCTAGTTTGGAGTATGGAAACCCATTGCAAAAGCCTGTCTTAATTATTAGCACGTTTCATTTCCAAAAAGCTTTGCTCCATGGCAAGGTTTCTCAGAGATGGCTGCACGTTAGGATTGCCCAAGGGAGCTCTTGAACCTCCCCTGCTCGGGCCACACCCCAGCTGGATTACATCAGAATCCTTGGGGGAGGGTTGAAGCCCCAGCATCAGAATATATGTGGCTTCCAGGTGATTCCATTGTTTAGCTGGATTGAAAACCGCTGTGTAAAAATGACTTGCCGTACCGTGACCTCTTCTGACAGAATCATGACCCCAAAAGGAAAGTCAAAGGAGACCAGTAAAGGGCCTACGAGTGGCTAAGGAGAGGGTCTTAACGCCTAGCATCCAGTCCTGGCTGCGTCTCTGTGTCATTTTGGTTAAGGCCCTTAACCTTCTATTTCCTCATCTGCAAAATGAGGGTGTTGGTCTCTGTTCTCCAAGGTACCACCAGCCTCAACAACACCAGACAGGTTGGCACCTAAGCCAAACCAAGACAGAAAGCCTTCTATCTTATTTCTAAGTCATCACAGAGGTAGTAATTCTACCTTATCCTTGAGATTCGGGTAATGTATCTGATAGTATTTGAACCCAGTGAGGTTGCTAAAGAACATGCTAAGATGCGTACTGTAGGATTTGTGCGTATACTATTTTCTCCTTCCAAATCAACCATTCAGTGCTTGATGTTCAGGGCAAACTGATTTTTCCTAGCATTACATACCTGTTCTTCCTTGCTCCACTTCTCAACCAACTTTCTTCTGGATAAAGATGATAAAAGCAGACTTGAGCCTTTTGTGTTAATTGGAAGTGGTTTGTTGTTTAATTCCTAGTGAGTTTTTCTTGTTGCGTTAGGCAGGGCTGCTCTCCACATGTGAGAAGCCTGACTAAATTTGTCAGAGAAGGGATAGAAAAGAGTTTAAAGTGGTAGCTGGGTTCTGGATCCTGGTGGAATGCAATCCGCTATAGAGCGAACCTAGGTGACAGGCAGAAGCAGCTCATCTTGCAACAAGGCTTAATGTCCTCACTTCACCACATGGGCATTATTTCTAATCAGTGAATTAAGCAGACCAGAACCTTGAGGTTATTTAATATCAAGAAGAAATCATTCTACAAACCATAGCCGGTGCCAAATGATTTGAACATTGTTTGGAATGTATACATTCTTTAAGCTGTTTTCAAATCAAAGCCCTCAGTACACGAAAGCATGACTATCAGAGTTATCAGAGGTCTAGTAGAAGGAGGGTCTGTGTTCAAGAGCTTCTGGCTCCCTAAACTGAATTACACCTGAGCCATATTTCCCCCAAGTCCAAAGAACAATCTTAATGTGAATCAAATTATTTGAAACACCACAATTTCTCCCTTTTTTTCCCCCTCACTGAATTTCTGCTTTCAGGGGTTATTTTCCTTTGCTTCTGTTCTAACTGAATTACTCTCCTAACTTGCAAGATTCTTTTCTTTCCCTGTGTAATTGGAAGGTAGCTCACTCTAGGCTCTTCTGAAACTGATTATTTTACTGATATCAATTTCATCAGCTGAACCCAAATTCATCCCATTGTTCAAATTGCTCCCAGGTAAGGAAGTAGATAATTAATGGTTTAAACCGGTAGGGGTTATCAACTACTTAATGATTTCTACAACCCATCTGTAGCAAGCCACTGTAAAAATAAACAAGGTTGTTGGAGAGGGTTGTGGCTAGATCAGCACAAATCCATTACTATGGCTTAAAAATGTCACTTAGTAGCAGTTCATGTTCTTTTGGTGGCATATTGGGGATAGCTCATTCAAACGTTAAAATGGAATATTTTCATTTACTGTGATAGTCTAAAGTGCATCCTTATTAGGAATTCAGTAATCAAGTAATAGTTCCAGGGTGGCTGGAAAGAATTTGTGCCTTTATGAGCACCTAATTTTCAACTAAAGACCTTAAAGAAAAGTCTTTCTTGTCTCTTTTGTTATCCTCTTATACTTCTTGCTCTTGTTTTATTTTTATTTGCATTTTTACCATGATTCTCCATGGTTAAGAAAAAACAACACAACAATTATGGGCTTATAAGAAAACACAGCAAATTCTTGTGCTACTCTTTCTCTTCACCTCAGATCTCATGGCCCCAAAGCAAATTTTTTGTTAGTTTTGTATTATTTTGAGTTATCATTGACCTACAATAAACTGCACATATTTAAAGTATGCAATTTTAAGTTTTGACATATGTATACACCCATGACACCATCACCCCAAAGTGTCCTCATTACCTTTTGCAATCCCTCCATGCCACTCTTCCTCGCACCCAACATCACCAGGCAAACTGTGATGTGCTTTGTGTTAATACAGATTAGTTTGCATTTTCTAGAATTTTATGCCAATGTAATCATATAGTAGGCACCCCTCTCCCCCACTTTTTTTGATCTGGCTTTTTTTCATTCAGCCTAATTATTTGGAGATTGTCCATGCTGTAGGGTGCATTAATAATGTGTAGTAGTAGGTTGCTTCTATATACCATAGTTTGTTGCCAATCAGCTTTCACCTAGAGTTGGACAATATGTTTCCAATTTTTGGCTGTCACAAAGTTGCTATGAAGATTTGTATGCAAGTCTTTGGACGTGTGGTTTCATCTTAGGTAAATACTTAGGAATGGAATGGCTGAATCACCAGTAGGTGTATGTTTAAGTTTTTAGGAAAATGCTAGTTTTGCAAAAGGTTGTACCATTTTCCATTCTTACTAGCACTATGCGCAAGTTCCAGTTTCTCTGCATCCTTGCCCACACCTGGCGAGGTCAGTCTTGTATCTTAGCCATGCAAGTAGGTATAGTAGGAGTTTGGGTTTGAATTGCAGTTCCCTAATGATAAATGATGATGAACATTTTCTCATGGGCTTATTTCAAATCCATATATCTTCTCCGGCAAAATTTCTATTCAGACATTTTGCCCACTTCTTACTGGGTTGTTTTCGTACTGAATTTTGAGCATTGTTTATATTTTGTGGCTATCAGTCTTTTATCAGTGTATCATTTGCAGATATTCTCTCCCGGTCTATGGCTCGTCTTCGCTTTCTTGTCAGTGTTTTTTGATGGGCAGACATTTTAATTCTGATGAAGCTGAAGTTATTGCATTGTTTCTTGGTAGATTGTATGTTTTCTCTTGTTTTAAAGAAATATTTGCCTAACCCAAGATCATAGAGGTTTTCCCCCAGAAGTCTGTGGTTTTATGTTTTACATTAGGTCTGTGTTCCATTTTGAGTTAATATTTGTATGTGTACAAGATGACCCAAGTTCATTTTTTTTTTTGCCTATGGATATTCAATTTTTCTAACATGATTTTTTTAAAACTCATTTATTTTAGAGAGAGAGTGAGTGAGTGTGCACAGATTGCAGGGTGGGGGGGAGGGGCAGAAGGAGAGAATCTCAAGCAGACTCCTGCTGAGTGCAGAACCGAGAGGGGGCTCTATCTCCCCACCCTGAGATCATGACCTGAGTGGAAGTCAAGAGTCAGCTGCTAAACTGACTGAGCCACTCAGGTGTCCCTCTAGCATGATTTTTTCAAAGACACTCCTTTCTCCACTGAATTGCCTTTGCAATTATCTGGAAAATCAGTTGTCCATACATGAGTAGGTCTATCTTTTGGATTCTCTACTCTATTTTGTGGAACTATATGTTTCTTGCCATGCCAGTACCACACCATCTTTAGTACTGTAGCTTTATAGTAAGTCTTGAACTGAGAAAGCATGATTTTTCTAGCTTTGTCCTTCATTCTCAAGAATGTTGACCCCATATGAATTTTAGAATCAACTTGCCAGTTAACAAATAATGCAGGGATTTGATTTGCAAGGGTTTCCTAAACTATTCTGTTATGAGAGAATTAACCTCCTAACAATATTAAATTTTATGATCCTTCTCTATTTCAGTCTTTAATTTCTCTAAGCAATATCTGGTAGTTTTCTGTGTATAGATCTTACATATTTTTGTCAAATTATACTAAGTATTTCACATTTTTGGTACTCTTTTAAATGGCACTGTTTTTAAAAAATTGTGTCTGATTATTCCTTGTTAGTATATAAAAACAATTGAATTTTGCATAGTCTGCAAAATTACCACACCTGCTTATTAGTTACAGTAGCTTTTTGTTATATCCCATCAGACTTTCTGCACATGTGATCATGTCGTGAAAATAAAGACCGTTCTTCCTTACCAGTCTGGATGTTTTAAATTTCTTGTTTAATAATACTGATTAGAACACTGATGGCCTTTTCCTGATTTTAGGAAAAATAATTTGATGTTTTACCATTAATTCTGATATTAGGTGTTAAGTTTTTTGTAGATGCCCTTTATCAGTTTGGAGGAATTTCTTTTTATTTTTCCATTTGCTGAGAGTTTCTATTAGAAATGAATGTTGGATTTTTGTCAGATGCTTTTTCTGTGTCTAATTAGCACATGGATTTTCCTTTGTTGTTTATTAATATGATGAATTACATTGATTTTTCAGATGTTAACCACCTTGCATTCCTGGGAAACTTGGTTTAGTGATTAATATATTATCCTTTTTAAAACTATTGCTAAGGGTGCCTGGGTGCCTCCGTTGGTTAAGTTTCCAACTCTTGATTTCAGCTCAGGTCATGATCTCAGGGTCATGAGATCGAGCCCCACATCTGGCTCCACGTTCAGCAGGAGTCTGCTTGGGATTCTCTCTCTTCCTCTCCCTCTGCCCCTCCCTAGTACCTCTCTCTCTTCCCCTCTCTAAGAAAAAAAAATTATCAAAATAAATGGGTGCCTGGGTGGCCCAGTCAGTTAAGCGTCAGACTTGAGATTTTGGCTCAGGCCATGATTTCAGGGTGGTGACACTGAGCCCCGAGTTGGGCTCCATGCTGAGCAGTGGAGTCTGCTTAAGATTCTCTCTCTCCCTCTCCCCCTCCCTGCCCTGCTCAATCTCTCTCTCTAAAAAGAAAAAAAAAATGTTAGATTCAGTTTACTAAATTTTGATTCAAATTTTTGCCTCTATGTCCATGAAAGATACTGTTCTGTAGTTTTCTTATTATATCTTTGTTTGTTTTTAGTATCAATGTAATGCTGGCCTCAGAATAAGTTGGAAAATATTCCTTCTTCAATATTCCTCTTTTCTGGAAGAGTTTGTGTCTGATTTCTTCATTAATGTTTTGTAGAATTCAACAGTGAAGCCACCTGGACTTGGAGTTGGCTTAGTGTAAAGATAACTACAAATTTAAATTCTTGAATAGATAGAGGGCTCTCCAGGTAATCTCTTTTATCTTGAGTTAGCTTTGGTAGTTTGTGTTTTTCACAAATTTGTCTATTTCATCTAAGTTGTTGAATTTATTGGCATAAAGTAGTTCATAATGCTCCCTTACTATTTTAAAACTATGATTAGAACATGGAGGTATATCCTCTGTTATTTCTGATAATGGTTATTTATTTATTCTTTCTTTTTTCCTGATCAATGTGCTTAGTGGCTTGTTTATTTTATAGATGTTCTTAAAGAACCAGGCTTGGTTTCACAGATTTTCTCTATTGTTTTCTATTTTACTCCTTTCTTCTCTCATCTTTATTATATACTTTCTTCTATTTTGTATTTTGTTTGGTCCTATTTTTCTAGTTTCATTAGGTGAATTCTAGGGCCATTGATAGACTTTTTATGTTTTCAAATATAGGTGTTTAGTGACCTGAATTTTTCCTCAGTGGTGTTTTATTGGCATACCATAAATGTGTTTTCATTTTTCTTTAGTTCAAAATATTTTCTAATTTCTCTTTGATTTCTTCTTTAACTTATATGTATTTTGAAATGAATTGTTTCATTTCTAAATATTTGGAGATTTTCCAGATATCATTGTTAACAATTTCTCATTTCAATGTGGTTAAGAGAACACACTTGATATAACTTGGATCCTTTTAGGTTTATTGACAGTTGTTTTATGGCCCAGAATATGGTCTGTCTTGGTAAATGTTCTATGTGTATTCAGAAGGAATTAATCTTTCTACAAATTTGTGTCTTCTAAGTTTCCCTAATCAGTCTAGATGTTGTTGGGTTGACTGCTCTATAAATGTCAATTAGATCAAGTTGGTTGGGAGTATATTCTGTATCTTTACTGATTTTTTTATATATGTAGTATATCATTTAGAGAGGGATATTACAGTTTCCATCTGCTATTGTGGATTTGTCTATTTCTTTTTGTGGTTCTATCAGTTTTTCTTTATTATGAAGCTCTATAATTGGGTGCATAAATACTTAGAATTATTATGTCTTTTTGGTGAATTGACCGCTTTTTCATTAATAAATGACCTCTCTATCCCAAGTAATAGACTGTGCTCTAAAATCCACTTTGCTTTTGGCTGTATTATTAGATAACTATTTTTTTATTTTTTAAGATTTTATTTATTTGAGAGAGAATGAGAGAGAGAGAAAGAGAGAGCACAAGAGCATGAGATGGGGGAGGGTCAGAGGGAGAAGCAGACTCCCTGCTGAGCAGGGAGCTTGATGCGGGACTCAATCCTGGGACTCCAGGATCATGACCTGAGCCAAAGGCAGTCACTTAACCAACTGAGCCACTCAGGCGCCCCTATATTAGATAACTATTTTTAATTCTTTGAGATTTTTCATATGATAGTCACCTCCATAGTTCTTATACCTTTAATGTGATTTTTTCATATTCCATTAAGATCCCATTATGGTATGATTTCTTAATTCTCTTTCATATTCTATGTTCATCATTCTTTCATGATCTTTTATCACATTTTACATTTTATTAATATGACATTGAGTCAGTATTGTCAGTATTAATAAATGGGAATGATCAGTACTAATGGTCAGTATTAATATATTAGAATGGGCATAGTGGGCCAAGTAGTATCTTCTTATTCTATTTTTTCTAGTACATTTCCTTTTTAAAAAACCAGCTTTATTGAGATATACTTCACATATCACACAACTCGCCCATTTAAAGTGCACAGTTCAGTGGATTTTTAAATTGTTAGATGTGCAACCATCACCTGAGTCAATTTTAGAAATTGAACCCTTTAACTATCACACCCCTACTTTCCACCCACCCCCTTCCTCCCCAAGCAACCAGTAATCTATTTTCTTTCTCTGTAGATTTTGTTACTCTGGATTTTCATATGAATGAAATCACATAATATATAAGCTTTTGGGATTGGCTTCTTTCACTTAGCATGTTTTTACTGTTTATCCAAGTGGTAGCATATATCAATACTTCATTCCTTTATAGCCGAAAAATATTCTATTGTATAGAAATACCATATTTTGTTTATTGATTTGTCTGTGGCTATAGATTTGGGTTATTTCTACCTTTTGGCTATGATGAGTAATGCTGCTAATGAGCATACGTGTGCAAGTTTTTGTGTGGACATGTTTTCATTTCTCTTAGGAAAGTATTTCAGGCTTTGTAGGCACACTGTCTCTGTCAAAACTCTGCTATCATAGCATGAAAGCAGCGATAGACAATATATAAATAAATGAATCTGTGTTCCAGTAAACTATTTACCCAAACAGACAGTGGGCCAGATTTGGACCATGGACCATAGTTTGCCAGTTACTGAGCCAAAGTGTCACGATACTGTGCTTCGCTGTGGGCTATTTAAATTTAGTGTGCCAGGTTTTCCACAGACCTTGAATAGATCAATGCTCTTCACTTTGGGGAATATGTATTTTCATATTTCTTTGATAATTTCTTTGCCGGCACCTTATGTATTTGATTTTTGTGAAACTCCTGTTAATTATTAAATCTTCTGGATCAACCATCTATCTCTTAAAAATGTTTTCTCTTGTCTTTATTGTTACCTTTTCTAAAACTTTCTTTTTTTTTAAGATTTTATTTATTTATTAGAGAGTCCATGCATGAGGAGGGGGAGAGGCAGAGGGAAAGGGAGAAGCAGGTTCCTCACTGAACAGGGAGCCTGATGTGGGGCTCCATCCCAGGACCCCGGGATCAGGACCTGGGCAGAAGGCAGACACTTAACCAACTGTGCCACCCAGGTGCCCTCTTTTTTTTACACTTTCAAAAGATTTTCTCAATTTTATTTTTCAACAGAGTTGTCTTTAGGTAAGCTTTCAACTGGTATTCATAGTTATAGCCAAAGCTTCACCCCCGACCTTTTTGCAGCACCAGATGCCTCCAAGTCTGAAGCCTTTCTGGAGTTTTACAGCCCAAATGGTTTTGCTTCTCATCACTGTATCCCTTTGTGAGCACAATACTGTTAAGTCAGTAACAATTCTTCCATCCATTTTCCATATTCCAAAAATTTATTGGCATCTTTTGTCTGCTGTTGTCTCCTTTCCAGTTCTCTTGTCATCTTTATTTTTTGTTATTTTAGTGGACATTTGGGAGGGAAGAGAGAAAATACGGTGTTCAATCTACCATGTTTAACTGAAAGCACCATTTTTCCTCTTTCATTGTTTCTATTTTCCTGTCCCGCTCCACCTCCAAACCCCATTAGAGCTCATTCTGGTTATTGTGCACACTTTTTAGAGACTCCTACATTTTCCCAGTGTGCATAAAATTTTGGTCAGTGTTACAAAAAAGATAGTGGACCTAAGGTCTAAAGATGCAGGTGCTAGTTCTGAATTTACCGAGTGTCTGTGTAACTAGGAGTCCGACTTCTTCAGGGAAGGACATTAGTGCTCACTGCCTGCCAGTTGTCAAACACGATCACAGGTACTCTCTCCATTCCCATGTTTATGTTTTAGTTTTTAATCTTTCAACAACTATTTACTGTCCCTTCTCTGCTTAAGTATATATAGTTGCACCTATTTGCCTACAGATGCAGCACAGAAATATTTTATTGTTTTACAAATTTTGATGTTTGGAGACCATTTTATGAGCAAACATGGAGTTAACATGGTGTAAAGATCTGGCCCTAAAATATCCCATGTGGTATTAACATGTGTTCTCCAGGGTGTGATTGGACTCGGACTCTCTTGGGGTAGAGTACGGCGATGAAGGGAAATCATGTTCAGTAGTGAGTAATACCCGATCAGTTGTAATATTTGATTTACACTGGGATGAACTCTAGCATTATGCATTTTTTTGGGGGGGGGATGGAATGGGTGGGGCTGGAGCTACATACTTGTTTTCAGCTCTGCTCGTGACTATGGGATTATATAGCCAGAAGAAGACTTAGGGATTCTTCAGTATTATGTATGGGTCACACACTTCATCGTGCATTAGTCAGTTTGGCTGTATCGTGCAATTCAAAAGGTCACCAAAGACTACAGCCATGCAACTAAAAGCCTGGAAGCTTTAAAATGCAGATTCCTGGGCCTCTCGGAATCTCGTTCAGTGAGAAAAGGATAGGTCCTAGGAGTCTGCAGTTGTGAGGGACCCATCCCCCTCATGCACATACCCACAGAGGATTCGCACATAGTTGGACCAAAGACCATATTTTGGGAAACACTGATTTGATCTCTCCTGTTTATGGATGAGAGAAATAAGGTCCTAGGAATTTGAGCGACATGTCCCAGTTTGTTAGTGGGAGAGGTGGAGTGGACCACACGTCTCCTAACTCTGGTGATTTTTCCCACCAGCGCATATGCTATTATTTTAGTGTCTAGTTACATCATGAACTAAAGATACGAACCACCAGCTTAAAGTGTCTTTATTTGTAGTAACCTCAGTTTTTTATAAATGGTTTTCAGATGTTTGAGAACAGCTTCAGGTCGCAGTCACTCTGCCTACAGTGAGGAATGATGGGGAGGAAGGGGCCTGGGGGGAACCCTCCGTCTTCACCCCCTCACATAACCTGCTGGAGACTGGCTTCTGTGTATTTTCTCCTCGAGTCGTCATGCCCCTGGAAGATTAACAGATACTTATTTAGAAAATCGTCCGCAGCCTCCAGGAACTTGACACTTGATGAAAGGGAGAGTACGTGCTGCTGAACACCTTCTCTACCCAAGTGTGATGTAGCAACTGTTGCTACGTTCTTGGAAGAGAGGAAGGAAATGTTTCATGTGCCTATTATTTAGGATGTTCTCCCCATCTCTATCACAAACCAGCCAAACAAAATATACACAGGCTGTCCACTGAGTCATGCATAGTCTATGATGTAGTTCTATGTGTGGAAAGAAGGAAGTTTCCCGTACTGCTAATAGTCGTTGTCAAATGTCTTGTACATTTTAGGAAGAGTGCTAATTGTGTATTTTCTTTCAGAAATCAGTTACAGAGAAATAAAGGGTTTTTTTTTTTTTTTTTTACAATTAAAGACCATTTGTTGATATGATCTGAAATTCAAATTCTCATATTCTATTGCTCCTTAGAAAACTCCGTATTAGTCCAGATGGGCTAGATTATGCCGTGGTTAACAAACCACCCCCAGATCATAGTGACTTCACACTAAGTGACTTCACTTCTCTCTTTTTGTCATTGGCTATTTCTTTTAGCGTGATGTCCTCAAGACTCATCCATGTTGTAGCAGGTGTCAGATGTCCTTTTTAAGGCTGAATACGAAGCCATTTTATGAAGGTAGCACGTTTTGTTTATCCATTCATCTACCAATGGACACTTGGGTTGCTTCCACATTTGGCCCTTGTGAATGGTGCCACTGTGACCACTCATGTTCCATTTTGTTTCAGGTGTGCTGCTTTTTCTCTATAAAAGAGAAGCAATGTCGTCTTCTTCAGACCTCCAGTTTACTATTCAGACCCAGGGAACAGCTATTTAAATTTAGACTAAATACTCACTTTGAGAATCTTCTGCCAGTGACTATCCCCTACATGTTTGACTGAAGCAACAGAGCTAATGGATTCTTGTGTTTAGTAACCTGCAAATCTTGACAGTCTTCAAGATAGGTGACAGCATGAGGCTCGGACATTATTTTTTCTCGAAAAATCTAGAAGCATGGCAAAAAATTACCTTTTCTTCCTTTCTGTACATCTGACTCAAATATTGTGTAAAGGGTGGTCAAATATGAATCAATATGTAGAACGTAGCCATGCAAATAATTGCATGGACAGCATAGATGTGTGCGGGGTAGTGTAGAATTTGGGGAACAGTGCTGAAGGAAGTAGAACAGGATTCAAACTTCGCTTGCTGCTTGCCAATTGCATGATTTTCAACACACTAGGTACAGAGCCTTTCTGAGTTTCATTTTCCTTTTGAATCTCTACAATGAAAAGTTTGGATTATATGGTTTTGGTGGGTTAATACCACTTAACCATAACTTCTAAAATGAACAAAGGTTTCTAAACTTTTCTAATATTTTTTTAGCACAAAAATATTAATAACTCTGACGGGGTTTTTAGAAATGCACATCAGGTCGTGGCATTCCCTTGCTAACACCTTCAGTAGATTCCTGTTGGCTTTAGACCTGTGTTTCTGAGACTGTTTTTTTATTATCACCTCCCTTTTTAGACATTTTAAGATACTTCCTCTTAATCCCCCCACCACCCCCATGAAATTTTAATGTCATAAATAAATAATCTATTTACATGTACTGTGGCCCTTTGAATGGATCTTCAAACCATTGCTATTGGGAGGTATCCTCTTCTCCCGCATTCAAGAACCCAATTTTTCATCTGCTTGGGGGTGTTATCATCCCCATTGAAATATATGCTTTATTTTTTTAAAGATTTATTTATTTATTTGAGAGAGATTGAGAATAAGCAGTGGGGAGGGGCTGTCTAGAGAGAGAGAGAGAGAGAAGCAACGAGGAGAGGGAGAAAAATGCTCCCTGCTGAGCAAGGAGCCCGGTACGGGGCTTGATCCCAGGCCCCTGGGATCATGACCTGAGCCGAAGGCAGACGCTTAACTGACTGAGCCACCCAGGTGCCCCTCTTTCTTTATTTTTAATTAATTAGTTTACACTCATCCATCTGTTGTCCAGCTTAAATGTCCCTTCCCCAGAAAGAGCTGTCCCTCCACTCCCCCTGCCCTAGTCTCTTAGGTCTCTTCTGTGACTCTCAGTGCCCTGTTTGCTTCAAGCACTTGTAATGTGTAATGATGCACTTCTTCGTATTTTTAGGATATGTCTGCTATCCCAATATGCTGTAAGCTTGAGGCCATAGACTGACTTATTTCCCTCCATATATGTCACATCTAGCTCAGTGCCTGGAATTGTTGAAAACATTAATGAAGTGTTTTTCAAGCAAATATACAGTGAGGGAAAAAAACACCTCTGAGCTGGGTATTGCTTTTTAAATGAATGTATACACTCCTGTTAAGTGCCCTTACCAAAATGAAAAAGAAATTGAATGTATACCATTGTGAATCACAGTAGCACCTATGTATGTATATTAGTTAAAGAAGCATTAGCGGCTGTAATAGTAAAATCCTGAAATCTCCGTGTTTTGACAAAATAGTGCTTTGTTGTTGTTGTTCACATGAAGTCCAACTGGCAGGGTTGAAATGGGGTTGGGGAGGCTCTGCTGCCCGCAGTCATTCAGGGACTGGTGTGATGCAGGCTGTGCTGTCTTTAACGCATGGCTTCCAAGGTCACCCTGGTGCCTGTGTCTGGGTGACCGAGGGGGAAGAGAATACTGAGAACCGCCTGGGAGGTTTTCTTGGGGTAATCTTAGGAGTGGAATGTATCACTTCTGCCCATGTCCATTTTTTTGTGTTCCTGATGAGACTCAAATCTCCAGTAGGGTCCCAATCCCTATGATCCCACCAAAGAATCCAGTCAGTCACATGGCTACACCCTGTAGCCAGGGAGGGTGGGGGAACAGCTGTGACCTCGGGGGGGTAACGCAAGCTGGCCTTTGCCACAATGCCCTCAGAAAGCCACACATATATGGGCAAGTGTGTAAGTTGACGTCTAGATGTATGTGGATTTAGAAATCATTGTCAGTAACTTAGGGGCCTTGGAGTCCAAGACCCAGAGAAAGGGAACCACTAAAAATAGGAGTATGTGAGTTTTATTTTAGAAGTTTTTGCTCCAGCATTTTCAAAATTATAAGGTGAGATATGCCGGACTGGGGGTGTGGAAGGGGGAAATCGGCTATGGGTTAGAAAGACACTATAGGGGAACCTGGGTGGCTCAGTCGTTAAGCGTCTGCCTTCAGCTCAGGTCGTAATCCCAGGGTCCTGGGATCGAGCCCCGCATCGGGCTCTCTGCTCCGCGGGAAGTCTGCTTCTCCCTCTCCCTCTGTGGCTCCCCCTGCTTGTGTTCCCTCTCTCGCTGTCTCTCTGTCAAATAAATAAATAAAATCTTAAAAAGCACTATAGAAATTCAACAGAATGAAATTTATTGCCATACAACGACTGACCTTCCCAGGCGCTCTTGCACAGCTGTGTTCCTGATAGTGCAGATTAGCATCTTGTCAGCTGAATGTCAGCCCAGGTGGGGTTCTAGCTGGCTGCTGGCTGCATTGTCCTTAATAAAAGGGAGCCTTTTTACCAGTAGACTGTTTTCAGTTCCTCAATCACCTGATAAGTCCTATTCTTTTGATGAACTACAAATAATAAATGAGTTCCCCATTCCATGGGGGCTGTTAATCAAATAGTGCTATTTGTTTAAAGAAAAAAAAAAGGCATATTGCATGTCTGGTTAAGACTACAAGGCATTTGTAATTGACCTATGAAATCGTGATACTGTACTTTAATCTGGGCCACAGGTTACCGGGCCATCCTTCAGGTTTACAATTCTTCCCCATGCCATGCAATGGGAGCAGAAACACGAGCCTGAGCATTTCTTTTGCGCACAGGTTGTGAGCCTCTCCCAACTCCTGTCCTTGGCAGAAAGAAAGAAAGAAAAAAAGAATGAATGTATTCAGAGCATGGTTGGTTAGGTGGGCTGCCCTATTCCTTGTTTGGCTGTATTGTGGAGCTTTTGAGGCTTGCTCTTATCCTTCCCTTTGTCACCCATCTAACTCCATAACCTAGCTCTTCCTTTAGAAAAGTTGGGAGGAAAAGCAGCATTTGGAGGCCAACTCTGACCTCCAAATAGAAGAACGTTTACATTTTAAATTCTAAGATTTCAAACAAGTTATTTGGCAAATTGGATGTTTTTTAACAAGTGTAAACATTTTCCACCTCTTGCTTCTTTTAGATTTTTTGTTTTTTCTTTTCCTCTAGCCTGCATCTGGTGCAGGTTCAGATCAGTGTTGTCCTGCTTGTTTTTCTTCCTTTCTTTTTTTTTTTTGAGAGAGAGAGTGCGTGAGAGCGTGAGCGGGCATGAGAGAGTACGCTCATGCGTGAGAGAGCAGGGGGAGGGGCAGAGGGAGAGAGAGAAACCCAAGCAGCCTTCATGCCTAGTGAGAGCCCGAGGCAGGGCTTGATCCCACAAGCCCGAGATCATGACCTGAGCCAAAATCAAAAGTCAGACACTTAACCGACTGAGCCACCCAGGCACCCCTGTTGTCCTGCTTTCTATGCTCCTGATGAAGCTGGAAAGTGTTTGATTGGCATTATCAGAAAGTTGGGGCCAAAGCAGGCTGGTGAGGTCACACGGGCATCATTCCTGGTGCCTCAGTAGGATTAATAAAGAGGTTTGTGTTGAAGTTCCAGCCAGGACCAGAGCTGGACAGGGGACCTCCCAACCCAAGGATTCCCAGCTTGGTACAACTTCACTGCAGTGCCGACATGCAGCGGATACTCATCTCCTCCCGGATATTACCCCAAATGGTCTCATTTAGAGCAAGACAGCCATGTAGAAGCTGGGCAGAAACAGCTCTGTGAGATCCCTGCAGTAGCAGGGGTATTGGAGTTCATCTCATCTGAATCTGCCTGTGACGAGCGTGACGTGTCCTGGTGTTTGGGAACAGGCCATTCACTGCTGGATTTTGTTCTAGGTCATCCCGTGAGTAAATGATGACTGCTTATTGAGTGGGAATTCGGGAGCCTGCCAGCCAACCATGAGCTCAAGCAGTTCTCTCTGCCTGCAGCTGGACTCGATTATGTCTTTAGCTGCCACTATTAATGAGGCTGAAGCAGCATCTGCCGGGAGCTGGGCTGGCACATCCAGGGCGGTCCGCCACCTTCCCATCAGTTGCTGCAAAGAGGGTCCTGCATGTGGAACAGATAACCCTGAATACTGGGCATGTGGTTCTTTGAAGCTGTTTTTGAGGGGGAAAGAGAAAATGATTGAAATTAACATTGAGTGACTTGCCAGTTACAGTGTATACCTCTCAAGTTTTTTTGATGTCCTGGTTGCTCTTGTTTAGGTTAGAGGGTTTTCTTAGGGGTAAGCTTGCTTTTGGTCGAAGGTGTGGAAGAGTTCTCACTCTGAATTTTATTTTAATTAATTAATTAATTTTTAATGTTTTCATTTTATTTATTTATATTTTTTATTATTATGTTATGTTAATCACCATACATTACATCATTCGTTTTTGATGTAGTGTTCCCTGATTCATTGTGCGTAACACCCAGTGCTCCATGCAGAACGTGCCCTCTTTAATACCCATCACCAGGCTAACCCATTCCCCACCCCCCTCCTCTCTAGAACCCTCATCGCTCTGAATTTTAAGGTGCCTCCTATGTAGAGTCATTAGTTTCTTGGGTGATTTCTGAAGCTGAGACTTGGGGACAGATGACGCTAAATTATTTCACTCATGTTGTAAGTCTGTTCTGTGTTTGGTAGGTTCCCTTTTGTGTGGGCTATTCCAGAAAATGTTTGCATTTTGAATACAGTGATCTAAGTAATCAGGTTATTATAACAGACTACTCTCCATGTTGTATTTTTTTGGAAACAAATCTAAAGTGCAAATCTTTTTGGAATTTATTCACCAATCCATAATCTGGATAACTCTTCTTCTATTGTGACCTAACATAGGATCTTCTTCCCACATTTCAAGACACATTTCTTCAAGTGGCTTGACTTCTTATTTTCTGGATTTGATTGACTTTTTTTTTTTCCCAGATCAAACTAGATTGTTAAAACCTTCAAGAAAATAACTAAGTCCTATGCATCTTGGATCTTCCCAGGGTGGCCAACCTAGGATCAAGCCTCTTAGACACTCGGTAGATTAAGTTGTACATGTTTTTTTGGCTGCTATGATAAATGACCACACACTAAGATGCTTAAAAAAATAAGAGAAATTGATTCTCTCACAGTTTTGGAGGCAAGAAACACCAAATCAGGGTGTCAGCAGGCCATGTTCCCTCCAGAGACACTGGGGGGTGAATCTGTTCCTTGCCTCTTCTAACTTCTGCTGGTTGCGGGCCTTCCGTGGTATTCCTTGGCTTGCGGCTGCATCGCTCCACTACCTGCCTTTGTCTTTATATCATCTTCTCCTTTGCACATGTCAAATTTGCTCTCTGCCTCTCTCTTGTGATGGCATGGTCTTCTCATCTCAAAATCTTTAACCTAACCGCGTATCTGCAAAGACCCTTTCCCCACTCACTGGGCATGACCTATCTTTGGGAGCTATTGTCAGGCTACCACACCCTTGGATGGTTTCTGCAGAATCTGGTGGCCGGCCAGTTGTTGGATCTTCATCTAAAGCACTTAACCTCAAGGAGATTTGCTTCTTTGTTATTTTTGATGAACTGTTTGCCTCAAGTCATTTCTGTTTTCATATCATCTTGTTCTTTATTCTTTTGTCTTTAAGATATTATTTGCAGTGAAAATTGCTTTCCCTGCAGTAGGAATGGCTTTGGTCTTGACCGTCTGTGCCATTAATAGTGAGTCTTACATGCTGTTTGGGACTGAGGGCAAGGCATTGCAGCCATTACCATTAAAACTAATGAAAAGCTGAGTGTGGTATCCTGAGCAGGGTTATTGTGCATTTGTTGGTGAGATGGCATCAAAGTTTTGCTATTAACAATAACTTTAATTTCTCCATAATCTCAGTGTCAAGCATCTCACTTTCTAAGCTTTACTCCTATCTCTTGAATTTGCTTCCTCTAGAATGCCCAACCGCATAATTCTTCAACTTTACTGGGACCTGCAAGCCCTATCCTACCACCCTTTCACGGTACCTCACTCACCTTACTTCCCTCCTGGGCCAGCTTAAATACCTTGGCCAATCATCATAACCACTCCCTCAATTCCTTTCTCCTCTCTTTGATGCACTCACTTGACTAAACCTTCATCCAAGTTCATTATACCTACGCAGCTGGGTGGGATTGCTTCACGTGACCAGCAGTAACACTGTATTCCCGTCCCACTCCCTCAGACGAACATTTTGTTCTTTTCTCTGATCAAACCTCTCACAATATCTTCCTTATCCCCACTCATAGCTTCTTTAATGGGGAAAATAAAAGCCATCAGAAGAAAACTTCCACATTTCCCCACCTACCTGCATCTAGTTCACACACTCTGCCTTCTCTTCAGTTATAATGGGTAAACCATCCATTTTCCTAATAAAGGCCGTCTTTCCTCTTGGTGTCCCAGATCTCACCCCCATTTGCCTATTCAAAGACAGTGCTATAATTTTCCTCTTTTCTGCATTCTGTTTCTTTTGTTGTTGTTCTTTTTCTTCCTTTTTTTTTTTTTACTTATTTGCTAGACTTTTCCCACCAGCCCACAAACATCCTGCTACTTCAGCCATATTTTTTAAAGCTTTCTCTTGATACTAGTTGCTCCCTCATTTACCATTCCTTTTCTCCACTTTCTTGTACATTAAAACTTTGATAGAGTTGTCTATATTTGCTGTCATATCTCTTGACTACATTGTGCTCAAGATTTCATGCTGTTACTTCTCTGAAACTTTTTTTTTTTTAAAGATTTTATTTATTTATTTGACAGAGAGAGACACAGCGAGAGAGGGAACACAAGCAGGGGGAGCGGGAGAGGGAGAAGCAGGCTTCCCGCGGAGCAGAGAGCCCGATGCGGGGCTCGATCCCAGGACCCTGGGATCATGACCTGAGCCGAAGGCAGACGCTTAACGACTGAGCCACCCAAGCGCCCCTGAAACTGTTTTTTATAAAGGCATCAATAGACTTCATTCCAAATCCAATGGACATTTCTTAGTCCTCATTTTACATTTTGACTTACCACCTTAACACTTAACACCAATGATCACTCCCTCTTCCCATGAAGACTTTTATCAACTGGCCTCCAGAACAATACATTCTCCTTTTCTTCTTCCTATGGATTTGCTCCTCTTCTGTCTCCCCGCTTCTCAAGAATCAGTTCTTGGACTCTTTTTTCCCCACATTCACTTCTTGGTAATCTTACTCAGTACCATGGCTTTAATTACTAATTGGATTCTGATATCCAGATTTGTACCTGTAGTCTTTAACTTTCCTAAACTTCATCCTCCTATATTCACCACCTACTTAGCATTCCTACATGGATACTTAATAGGCATCTCAAACATAACATGTAAAACTGAGCTTCTGATCTCCCCCCCTCAAAAAAAAAATCCCATAATAAAGCAAAACATGCTGCTTCTCCCATAGACATGCCCATCTTATTGGAAGCTACCACAACTCTGTCATTTTCTCAGATTAAAAACCTTGGGGTTGTTCTTGACTCTTCTATTTCTGTAACACTGCACGCACATTAGCAATGCTCTGAGCTGCTCCTCCTATAAGTGCAGAAGAAAGCCACTTCTTAAATCTTTGATGTCACCATGAACTGTTTGCCTGGGTTATTGGGAAAGTGCCGTCCACCAGGTCTCAGCTTCTGCTGTTACCTGCCTTAGTCACTTGTCAGTGCAGCACCCAGTGAGCCTGTTAGGCCAGGTCATGTACTCCTCTACTTAATACCTTCCAGTGCCCTCCCATCTCCCTGAGAGCAAGTGCTAAAGATTTAAAATGGGTTACAGTGCCCTCTAAATCTGGCCACCTCTCTGATCTTCTTCCCTCACACCAGTCTCCCACTTCCTTACTGTCCTGCAGCCACATTGATGTTCAGGCTGTTCCTCGACGTACCAGGCGTGTGCTACCTCAAGGCTTTGCATTTCATATTTACCTGTTTAGAAAAACAACATAAAAACCATGTCTTTATGCTCAGTTTTACTTCCTGGATTTGGGAACAAATATGAGTGTTGATGTGGGGTTTTTCTAAGCCTAATTTCCTTGCCAGTTGCTAAATAAAAAACTATTTCTATGTCAGATGAATTTACATCTGAGACTCTTGTGCTTTGTGTCATTCTTAGACTTATCTCTCCCCTTTGCAACAAAATAGTTGAAATGCTCATTGTCTTATGCACTTTTGAAAATCACTGTGGCTCACTTCTTAATTATGATTCTTTTATCTTTAACTCTTGGGGGTATATTCAATACTCATTGGCACCATAGACCTAGCAGAAGAAGACAGAGGCACCCCTACCATAAGTAGAAGCTCACAGATGTCAGGCGACATGTTAATGACCAAGTCTTCTCTGATCCAGAGCCTGTGAGGGAAAGAACACAGGCTGGGTGCTGGCTCAACCACACAACTGGTGGTGTGACCTCCGACAAACCCCATAACCTCTGTGAGTCTTTCCTTCCCATCTGTAAAGAGAAAGGGATTGAATCAGAGGGATTGATCTCCAGGACCTCTTTCAGCCCTAACAATCTGTGAATGTGGGCAGGAGCACCACTCGGGTCATAAATACCTGCTAAATTATGTTGAGGTCTCTCCCCTTTCCTACCTGCTCTTTGCCGGCGTTCATGTTAAAATTTTCCACCAAACAGGAACACCAGAGGCAAAGGACTTCCAGGCAGGTACCACCCCTGCTGACTGCCAAATATCTCCCCACCCCAACCACTGCCTGCCCCAGTGGGCTTTTGCTAGAAATTGGCTCGCTTTAGT
This sequence comes from Mirounga leonina, assembly GCF_011800145.1. Taxonomy (NCBI): domain Eukaryota; kingdom Metazoa; phylum Chordata; class Mammalia; order Carnivora; family Phocidae; genus Mirounga; species Mirounga leonina. The sequence continues at coordinate 3,001,366 of NW_023270757.1, read as the reverse complement.
CCCCTTCTACAAATAAACTTGAAAGTACTCTCTTGAAGAGTGAGGAGCTGCCAGTGGGACTGGCAGTGAGTTTTATAATTATTTTTTGATGTTTTCCCTGTGACTTTTGGTGTGAGGGTGGTGTGTTTGGGCTGTATTGATGGTTTTCCTGTGATCATGGTTTACACCTGCTGGCCATGCAGGACACTGTGGTCGGAGATCTCCTTGTTCCTCTGGCCCTCTGCTCACCTTGGGACGTGCTGACTTCTGTTTCTGCAGCTGTAACCATTGCTAGCCTGTCTGTCATTATTTGTGTGTCACACATGGCTGCTCCTAAGGCGGGGGCTTGGACTACTCAGCTTAGAAACCAGAATCAAGCCTTGGGAAGCATTTTCCCTAAAATGTTGTAGGTAGTGATGAAAGGTAACCAAACAAGCACATTGCCGTGAACCAGGTTCTGGGTTGGCCTTACCTTTAATGCTCATAATCGCCCTTCCAGGAGTGGCTTTAGATCCGTGTTAGGAATGATGAAAGTGACCTAGGTGTTAATTAGCAAGCAGTAAAAGGTTGAGCTAAATTGGAACTCAGACCTTTGTGACTTCACAGTGCATGTTCTCTGTACTACTCTACCCTGCCTCTTAAATGTAGTCAGTGCTAGACTTAGATCCCTTATAGTTAATTAGATTCGGATAGGTTGACCAGCTCTCCAGATCTTTTATTGTGTATTAGTTATTTTATGGGGAAAAAAAAGAATTCTTATTTTTAAACAAACTTAGAAACTTTGGTAATATTAACCCTTTGTGGTTTAAGGGAATTGTTTTACTTGTTGATTTAAGTTCCATTGTTTGATCATTACTCAAGCACCTCTTCTAATAAAAGATGAAGATAATTGAGGTTAGTTGACAATTGGCCTACTAAAATTGTTGGCCTTATTATGTTTCCTCATCTCTTTCCTGCTTAAAATAAAAAAAAAAAAAAATCACCCCTACCAACAAAATCATAGAACTAGAAACTAGGAGAAGGGGGGGACTAATGCTTTCTTTTAAAACACATGGATCTTGAGGTTTGAATAACAGTGATAGTGTTTTACAGTTCCTATCTGTTTAATTGTGACAAGGTACACCTGCTTGCTTTTAAGAGGAGAAGTAATAGAAGGAGGGAGGAAAGTGACGTGGACACCCGATAACTCTTCTCCAGTGATATCCTGATGAGTTAAGCATAAATGAATCAGAAACAGATGGATTTTTTTCCCCTTAAAATACACAAGGGTTTAAAAACCAAGGGAAAATATGCTTGGAAAAAAACGTTCTTTGTTAAAGCCCAAATGTTTGAAATATAATTTAAGATTTTCATAGGTTCCAGCAAGTAGTTGTGTGCACTCATCTCTAATTGAGATGGGGTGTGTGCATAAGTCGAGCATTTAAACTATGCTGTGGAGCTGCTGTCAGGGAGGCGTAAGAGTCCTATAAAATGACATAAGGCACAAGGGCCTTATGTGCAAACTCGTTTCACATGGCTTCTTGGGTATTGAGTAACATGAATTTCATGTAATTTGATTCTTGAAAATTTCATAAGGTTTACCTCAATCTTTGTGTGTGAAAGTGGAAACAGTTTCAAAGGGATATCTCCAGGTGCTGTGCTGGGCATCTTTACTCTCCATCCTCCTGCCAAGGGTGGAGTGTCATCTCCATGACCTTGTGCTCAACTGATTCTCCTTTACTTTCTTTGGTCATTGTTTCAGGCTTGATTGAAGCCAGTATTCCCTATTATTTGTTCTAGCTGCAGGTGTTCCTATGGATGTGGACTTAACTTTGACTTTACCCTAAGCTGGCAAACTTCTGAAAGGTGTTGGCTAGATATCAGGAAATCCCCCTGACTAGTAAGAGCTGAGTTCTAGAAGAGATCACCCAGTCATCTTCCTTTGATCAGGTCCTTCGTTGACTAGAGTACTTTGTTGTGGGATCTTTGAGGAACTGTGGTAATGGTGACTTTTGAGAGCATGGTTTTCCAAGTGATGAAGCTATTTATCCCAAAGAGGTGCACTGCCTTCTCCTGATATTTCTGGCTGGGTATATTGACCCCATCTTAAGTTAGACATGGAGAAGACCCATTTTTTTTTGGCAAATCATTAAGCAGCTTTTCTGCTTAATGCCTCTGTTCCTGTTAGGAGGGAAAGTATCCCTCCTTACATTTATGCTTGCTCCACGCTGAACTCCTATCACATCTTTCCTTTTCTTTCTCACAGAAGCCATCAGTTCCCACTTTTACTCTCCATTTTTATAGCCTGGTACTTCTGTATGTCTTTTAGTCATCTGGTTTCACAAATACTGCCTTACTTTCCTTCAATATCTAGAAAATTCTACAATTCCAAACCATTTTTGTTTCTTACCTGATCCATTCCCTTTTTCTGGCAAACTATTTCTTTGAGCATAAGTGTGGTATTTCTTAATCTTGCAAAGCCTTTCTTCACTAGATTTTTTTTTTTTTTTTAATTCTTATAGTCACCATCTAGTTTCCAGTTAGTTTCTTTGGTTCTTTTCCAAACTAGTCTCTTCTTGGGTCCCCATTCATGTCTTTTCTTACTTGTGAATTATGTTCTATGCCATCTTCAATGTCTAAAATACCTTTTCACCCCATCAGTTCTTCATGTCATTCAAAAATCTTCAAGTTCTCTTTAAAAATAATGTATACTTGGCTGATAACAATGATGAATGACTACTGATATATAAAATTCCACCTCAAGGGTAGCTGTGGTTCACTTAATGAAAGAATGGTCATAATGATCATAATGAATCTAGCTGGGATTTCTATTTTTTCAGCTGGTGTTTAATGTTCTGCATCATTCATTCATTTACTTACTTAAAGCCCATATATTGAACATACACCATATTCTCATTAGGCACTGGAGATACAAATATGAATAACATGTTACTTGGAAAGCACATAATCGGAGCAAGACAGGCATGTATAAGTTACAGTACACTATATACTTTGATGATTGTTTTAACTGAGTCCTGTGGGCACATGGAGGAGGGAGTCATAAGGTCAGTTCAAGAAAGGAATGGTGTGACGGATTAAGGGACATCAGACTTGAGTCTTCTTGGCTGAGTGGAAGAATGGGGGGAATAAGGGTATTGATAGAGAAGAATATTGCAAAGGCATGAAAAAGAAGTGTGAGGTGGGGGTGGGGGTAAGAATAAAGCAGTAAGCATAGTTAAAATGTAGACTGTGGTAGGATCAATAACAGGATATAGGGTGGGCTGGCAGGTTAGACCAGATTTGTGAAAAATCTTTGCATATCGATAGGGAGTTTGATGTTAACCCAGAGTTATTGGAGGTGGTTTCATGCTTGTGTGTGTGTGTGTGTGTGTGTGTGTATGTGTTTCAGTATAATGAAATGATCTAATTTGTTTTTAAGATTTAACCCTTAGACCATTGTGGAGGAAGGATTTGGGAAGAGAAAAGATCAACTGGGGCGATGAGTTGCCTTAAGTATTCCAAGGATTTGGGTTGAGAGAAAATGATGGCTTGGGCAGAGGCTGTGGCAGTGGGATGGAAAGAAGGACAAAGTCCTTGAATAGAATTTGGTAGCAGACTGAATTCAGGGCCACATAGAGTGGGAGAAGCAGCTGATGACCCTGAGCTGCACTGCTTGTGTGGATGACAGTGCAGTGTAGTGAGACCAGCTCTTCTTTCTGTATTCCTATTTGGGGCAGGTAGATAAAAGTGTTAGATTGTTGAGTTGGAATTGGTTGGGAGACATCCAAGTAAAGCTGCCTGGTAGGCATTTGGAGATGCAAGGTGGGTGTGCAAAAGAGGGAGGGGGCATTAGAAATAGCAACCTGTCATGTCCTTAGATTTCCATGGCCTGCCCAGTAGTACTCTATATATACAGTCGACCCTTGAACCACATGGGGGTTAGGGGCACTGGCTCCCTTCCCCCATAGTAAAAAAATTCACATATAACTTTTGACTCCTCCAACACTTAATTACTAAGAGCCTACTGTTGACTGGAAGCCTTACCAAAAATAGTTGATTAGCACATATTTTGTATGCTATATGTATTCTCTACTGTATTCTTACAATAAATTAAGCTAGCAAAAGTGAGGAAATCACAAGAGAAAATACATTTACAGCACTTCACTGTATTTTTTTAAAAAGTCTGTGTAAGTGGACCCACAGCCCCTCAACCCCATGTTGTTCAAGGCTCACCTGGACACTTAAAGTTCTCTAGGACAGCACTGCTAATGCTCACATGACTCTTTTCTCTTAGCCATTTTCACATTCTCTTGACAAATTGTTCCATTATTATCTCCTCTGTGGCTCTAGGTTTTGATGTTGGTTCATTTTTTTAAAATAAGTTATTATTTTTGGCTTTAACTTCAGACCTTTTGGAGTGATAACAGTTGTATTTTTTTATTCCATTTTCAAATTGCAGTTCTTTGGCCAACCATGTCTTTGTATCATAAAAAGAAGCAGCCAAGCGTATTTCTCTTGGCTTAGACATTATAGGCAGGTGATTTCACAGCTGTTGTCTCTTGGAAATCTTCCCATTCTTCTTATCTCACTGGGCAAACTGGAAACTCTCAAAGTCTGTGATTTTCAATTTGTAGTAATAGAAATTTATGTTTTGATTTCCAACCAAAACAACCAGTGTGGTAGTTAGAAAGCGTTACTTAAAAAGGCTTTAAGCATTGATCTAGTTTTTGAATACTTGTAATTTATTCCCTAATTGAAGAAACAACTTCATATGCAATTTCATATAGAATCAATACATTTTCTTAGTTGATGCAATCTCCAACATTTATCCCATCAATCGGGAGAATATCAAACATATCAGACTTCATTTTTCAAAGATCCTGAGATTTCAAGATAGTCAGGAATAATATCAATAACTAGTACATATAGTAATATATAAATGTTTATGTTTATTTAAAATATACTGCCTACAGATATTGAATGATTCCACCCACCTATATGAGGTATATGACAGACAAATTCATAAAGATGGAAAACTGTAAGTTATTAAGGGGCTAAAGGAATGGAGAGTTATTGTTTAATGGGTACTGAGTTTCTGTTTGGGATGATGGAAAGGTTCTGGAAATGGACAGTGATGATGGCTGTACAACATGGTGAATATACTTAATGACACTGATTGTGCTCTTAAAAATATTGCCTTGTCACAGTGGCAAGATCTCATTCTTTTTTATGGCTGAGTAATATTTCATTTTACACACACACACACCCACACACACACCCACAACTTAACATGGATGGATGTAGAGGGTATTATGCTAAGTGAAATATGTCAGACAAAGACAAATACATATGATTTTACTTAGATGTGGGATCTAAAGAAAAAAACATAAATAAAAAAATGACAAATACAGAGAACTAGTGGTTACCAGAAGGGGGGGTGGGTGGGAGAATAAGTGAAATAGATAAAGGGAATTAAGAGGTACAAGCTTTCAGTTATAAAATAAATAAGTCATGGAGATGAAAAGTATAGCATAGAGAATATATTCAATAATATTGTAATAATGTATGGCGACAGATGGTGACTGCATTTACCACGGTGAGCACTATGTATAGAATTGTTGAATCAATATGTTGTACACCTGCAACTAGTAATGTATGTTAATTATACTTCAGTAAAAAAAAAAGTCTTGCATTCTCCAGATAAAGTATAAATACACATCATAAAATTGCCTACTGATGTAGCTCAACTTATTCATTAAATTGGTATAATAATATCCAAGTTATGTGTTGATGCTTGGAAATTATCAGTGTGGTCTTCTTTTGGTAAATGATGTCTTAGTTTGAGCTCTGATGTGACACAGGACACCACATCAAACTCTTCCAAGTTCCCCATTAAATCAATGGTCAGATAGGTGCCTGGCACGGCTGCTTTGTTGTAACCGAGATGACTGGCTGACGTGCGCGTAGAAGCCAGTCTTTCCCACATGGCCTGGAAACAATCTGTACTTTGACCTCCACTGAGAATGTTGCTACCAACCCACCCATGGTAACCCCTCACACACACTGAGGCATGCATGTCCTTATGCCACCATCTCCTAGGACATTTCGGCAGCCACTGGAGTGACCCATTCTGAGGCCCATTTCCTGCTCTATGGCTGACATTGTTAGGTAGCTTGTAGTCTCAGTGAAGGATTTCTTTTTACCAACTGGTACGGAAGTATTTCACCATGTTTACCACCAGTCCTTTCCCTCGGAATGTCAACTTTGGTTATTTACTACAAGGTGCTTTATATAAGAGAGTTTATAAGAATAGTGTTCACTGAGTAGATTATGATGGTTTATTTCTTGGAGCTTGACATATTATGCCTGGATTTGACCTAGATGGCATGTTGAAGTCTTGGGTTTTGGGTAGTTCAAAGGTATTGCTATTGGTTTAATGCAGAGATTCCCCCCGCCCCGAAAGTAATCGTTCCCTGAACCTCATAGGAAGGTAGTGGCAGGATTGCTGTTTAAATTATTTCATTGTTTTATTTGGACACAGATGTACTTATTTTGCCTCTTCTTTCTTTGAACCATTTCAGAAATATGAAAATGGTGTAAAAGCACCTCAAGTCATTCCCTAGAGACCTTCATCATGGTTTATAAATATAGATTCTCATTTGTGCTGTTTTGCATTAAACTTCATTGGCATCCTTTAGAAAATCTGCTTCTACCACAGATAACTTTTACATGTGTTTATAATTCTTTGTACGGAAAGATGAGCTCAGTGTATATGTGGACAAGGAGAATGGAATGAAGTAGCGTCACTAATTTATTAACTACTTGTTCAAATCAACTGTGACAGCCAAATCAACATGGCCCAGTTGATAGTAGTTACCATTTATTGAGCCAGGTATTATGTTAGGCTTTTTACATAAATTCTTGCAAGGGTGGTTCTAAAATGTAATGTTCAAGTAGATGAACTTATGTGAGTGAAAGTGGGCAGTAAATAGTAAAATGATAGACTTCTCTGAAAAACATTAATCAACAGATCAGCTTTATTATATATAAAATATGGTATTTAAAAATATTTCAAAAATCTAAGTAACAAAACTCATATTATTTCATATTAACTTAAAAATTTTAAATTTCTTTATGTGGATTCTCAAATAGTAGAATGACTGTCCAAGTAATATATATGCACAACTTAATCAATTACATTGGCATTTCTTTCTCTAATAAAATATCTTCCATATTCTTCTGAAGATTCTATTTTTAAAGTATGGTTTTTATATATAAATAGTTGACTCCAAACTTCTTTGAATTTGTATTCTTAATAAATTTCAAACGATGGTCTCCTTCAAATGTCTCTTCCCTGTAGAACTTAATATTTTTTTTATTTTTATTTTTTTATTCTTATGTTAATCCCCATACATTACATCATTAGTTTTAGAGGTAGTGTTCCATGATTCATTGTTTGTGCATAACACCCAGTGCTCCATGCAGAATGTGCCCTCCTCAATACCCACCACCAGGCTAACCCATCCTCCCACCCCCCTCCCCTCTAGAACCTTCAGTTTGTTTTTCAGAGTCCATCATCTCTCATGGTTCATCTACCCCTCTGATTTCCCCCCCTTCATTCTTCCCCTCCTGCTACCTTCTTCTTCTTCTTTTTTTTTTTCTTAACATATATTGCATTATTTGTTTCAGAGGTACAGATCTGAGATTCAATAGCCTTGCACAATTCACAATGCTTACCAGAGCACATACCCTCCCCAGTGTCTATCACCCAGTCACCCCATCTCTCCCACCCCACCCCCCACTCCAGCAACCCTCAGTTTGTTTCCTGAGATTAAGAATTCTTCATATCAGTGAGGTCATATGATACATGTCTTTCTCTGTTTGACTTATTTCGCTCAACATAATACCCTCCAGTTCCATCCACGTTGTTGCAAATGGCAAGATCTCATTCCTTTTGATGGCTGCATAATATTCCATTGTATATATATACCACATCTTCTTTATCCATTCATCTGTCAATGGACATCTTGGCTCTTTCCACAGTTTGGCTATTCTGGACATTGCTGCTATAAACATCGGGGTGCATGTAGCCCTTCGGATCCCTACTTTTGTATCTTTGGGGTAAATACCCAGTAGTGCAATTGCTGGATCATATGGTAGCTCTATTTTCAACTTTTTGAGGAACCTCCCTACTGTTTTCCAGAGTGACTGCACCAGCTTGCATTCCCACCAACAGTGTAGGAGGGTTCCCCTTTCTCCGCATCCCCGCCAACATCTGTCGTTTCCTGACTTGTTAATTTTAGCCATTCTGACTGGTGTGAGGTGGTATCTCATTGAGGTTTTGATTTGGATTTCCCTGATGCTGAGCAATATTGAGCACTTTTTCATGTGTCTGTTGGCCATTTGGATGTCTTCTTTGGAAAAATGTCTGTTCATGTCTTCTGCCCATTTCTTGATTGGATTCTTTGTTCTTTGGGTGTTGAGTTTGATGAGTTCTTTATAGATTTTGGATACTAGCCCTTTATCTGATATGTCATTTGCAAATATCTTCTCCCATTCTGTCGGTTGTCTTTTGGTTTTGTTGACTGTTTCCTTTGCTTTGCAAAAGCTTTTTATCTTGATGAAGTCCCAATAGTTCATTTTTGCCCTTGCTTCCCTTGCCTGTGGCGATGTTTCTAGGAAGAAGTTGCTGCGGCTGAGGTCAAAGAGGTTGCTGCCTGTGTTTTCCTTTAGGATTTTGATGGACTCCTGTCTCACATTGAGGTCTTTCAACCATTTGGAGTCTATTCCCAGCACCATTTGTTGAAGAGACTGTCTTTTTTCCATTGGACATTCTTTCCTGCTTTGTCAAAGATTAGTTGACCATAGAGTTGAGGGTCCATTTCTGGGCTCTTTATTCTGTTCCATTGATCTCTGTGTCTGTTTTTGTGCCAGTACCATACTGTCTTGATGATGACAGCTTTGTAATAGAGCTGGAAGTCCGGAATTGTGATGCCGCCAGCTTTGCTTTTCTTTTTCAACATTCCTCTGGCTATGCAGGGTCTTTTCTGATTCCATACAAATTTTAGGATTATTTGTTCCATTTCTTTGAAAAAAGTGGATGGTATTTTGATAGGGATTGCATTGAATGTGTAGATTGCTCTAGGTAGCATTGACATCTTCACAATATTTGTTCTTCCAATCCATGAGCATGGAAAGTTTTTCCATTTCTTTGTGTCTTCCTCAATTTCTTTCATGAGTATTTTATAGTTTTCTGAGTACAGATCCTTGGCCTCTTTGGTTAGATTTATTCCTAGGTATCTTATGGTTTTGGGTACAATTGTAAATGGGATCGACTCCTTAATTTCTCTTTCTTCTGTCTTGTTGTTGGTGTATAGAAATGCCACTGACTTCTGTGCATTGATTTTATATCCTGCCACTTTACTGAATTCCTATATGAGTTCTGGCAGTTTTGGGGTGGAGTCTTTGGGGTTTTCCACATAAAGTATCATATCATCTGCAAAGAGTGAGAGTTTGACTTCTTTGCTGATTTGGATGCCTTTGATTTCTTTTTGTTGTCTGATTGCTGTGGCTAGGACTTCCAATACTATGTTGAATAGCAGTGGTGATTGGACATCCCTGCCGCGTTCCTGACCTTAGGGGGAAAGCTCTCAGTTTTTCCCCATTGAGAATGATATTCACTGTAGGTTTTTCATAGATGGCTTTTATGATATTGAGGTATGTACCCTCTATGCCTATACCCTGAAGAGTTTTGATCAAGAAAGGATGCTGTACTTTGTCAAAAGCTTTTTCTGCATCTATTGAGAGGATCATATGATTCTTGTTCTTTCTTTTGTTAATGTATTGTATCACATTGATTGATTTGCGGATGTTGAACCAACCTTGCAGCCCAGGGTTAAATCCCACTTGGTCGTGGTGAGTAATCCTTTTAATGTACTGTTGGATCCTATTGGCTAGTATTTTGGTGAGAATTTTTGCATCCATGTTCATCAGGGATATTGGTCTGTAATTCTCCTTTTTGATGGGTCTTTGGCTGGTTTTGGGATCAAGGTAATGCTGGCCTCATAAAATGAGTTTGGAAGTTTTCCTTCCATTTCTATTTTTTGGAACAGTTTCAGAAGAATAGGTATTAATTCTTCTTGAAATGTTTGGTAGAATTCCCCTGGGAAGCCATCTGGCCCTGGGCTTTTGTTTTTTGGGAGATTTTGGATGACTGCTTCAATTTCCTTAGTGGTTATAGGTCTGTTCAGGTTTTCTATTTCTTCCTGGTTCAGTTTTGGTAGTTGATACATCTCTAGGACTGCATCCATTTCTTCCAGGTTATCTAATTTGCTGGCATAGAGTTGCTCATAATATGTTCTTATAATTGTTTGTATTTCTTTGGTGTTGGTTGTGATCTCTCCTCTTTCATTCATGATTTTGTTGATTTGGGTCATTTCTCTTTTCTTTTTGAGAAGTCTGGCCAGGGGTTTATCAATCTTGTTAATTCTTTCAAAGAACCACCTCCTCGTTTTGTTGATCTGTTCTGCTGTTCTTTTGGTTTCTATTTCATTGATTTCTGCTCTGATCTTTATTATTTCTCTTCTCCTGTTGGGTTTAGGCTTTATTTGCTGTTCTTTCTCCAGCTTCTTTAGGTGGAGGGTTAGGTTGTGTACTTGAGACCCTTCTTGTTTCTTGAGAAAGGCTTGTATTGCTATATACTTTCCTCTTAGGACTGCCTTTGCTGCATCCCAAAGATTTTGAATAGTTGTGTGTTCATTTTCATTGGTTTCCATGAATTTTTTAGATTCTTCTTTAATTTCCTGGTTGACCCATTCGTTTTTTAGTAGGATGCTCTTTAGCCTCCATGTATTTGAGTTCTTTCTGACTTTCCTCTTGTGATTGAGTTCTAGTTTCAAAGCATTGTGGTCTGAAAATAGGCAGGGAATGATCTCAGTCTTTTGGTACCGGTTGAGACCTGATTTATGACCTAGGATGTGATCTATTCTGGAGAATGTTCCATGGGGACTAGAGAAGAATGTGTATTCTGTTGCTTTGGGATGGAATGTTCTGAATATGTCTGTGAAGTCCATTTGGCCCAGTGTGTCATTTAAAGTCTTTATTTCCTTGTTAATCTTTTGCTTAGATGATCTGTCCATTTCAGTGAGGGGGGTGTTAAAGTCCCCCACTATTATTGTATTGTTGTCGATGTGTTTCTTTGCTTTTGTTATTAATTGCCTTATATAATTGGCTGCTCCCATGTTAGGGGCATAGATATTTACAATTGTTAGATCTTCTTGTTGGATAGACCCTTTAAGTAGGGTATAATGTCCTTCCTCATCTCTTATTACAGTCTTTGGTTTAAAATCTAATTTGTCTGTTATAAGGATTGCCACCCCAGCTTTCTTTTGGTGTCCATTAGCATGGTAAATCGTTTTCCACCCCTTCACTTTCAATCTGGGGGTGTCTTTGGTTCTAAAGTGAGTCTCTTGCAGACAGCATATCGATGGGTCTTGTTTTTTAATCCAGTCTGATAGCCTGTGTCTTTTGATTGGGGCATTTAGCCCATTTACATTCAGGGTAACTATTGAAAGATAGGAATTTAGTGCCATTGTATTGCCTGTAAGGTGACTGTTACCGTATATTGTCTGTGTTCCTTTCTGGTCTATGTTGCTTTTAGGTTCTCTCTTTGCTTAGAGGACCCCTTTCAAGATTTCTCTTAGGGCTGGTTTTGTGTTTGCAAATTCCTTTAGTTTTTGTTTGTCCTGGAAGCTTTTTATCTCTCCTTCAATTTTCAATGACAGCCTAGCTGGATAGAGTATTCTTGGCTGCATATTTTTCTCATTTAGTGCTCTGAATATATCCTGCCAGTCCTTTCTGTCCTGCCAGGTCTCTGTGGATAGGTCTGTTGCCACTCTAATGTTTCTACCATTGTAGGTTACATATCTCTTCTCCCGAGCTGCTCTCAGGATTTTCTCTTTGTCTATGAGACTCCTAAGTTTTACTATTAGATGTCGGGGTGTTGACCTATTTTTATTGATTTTGAGAGGGGTTCTCTGTGCTTCCTGGATTTTGATGCCTGTTTCCTTCCCCAAATTAGGGAAGTTCTCTGCTATAATTTGCTCCATTATACCTTCTTCCCCTCTCTCTCTTTCTTCTTCTTCTGGGATCCCAATTATTCTAATGTTGTTTCGTCTTTTGGTATCGCTTATCTCTCGAATTCTGCCCTCGTGATCCAGTAGTTGTTTATCTCTCTTTTTCTCAGCTTCTTTATTTTCCAGCATTTGGTCTTCTATATCACTGATTCTCTCTTCTGCCTCATTTATCCTAGCAGTTAGCACCCCCATATTTGATTGCACCTCATTAATAGCCTTTTTGATTTCTACTTGGTTAGATTTTAGTTCTTTTACTTCTCCAGAAAGGGTTTCTCTAATAACTTCCATATTTTTTTCAAGCCCAGCTAATATCTTTAAAGTGATGATTCTGAACTCTAGATCCGACATCGTACTAATGTCCGTATTGAGTAGGTCCCTGGCAGTCGGTACTACCTCTTGTTCTTTTTGTTGAGGTGATTTTTTCCGTCTTGTCATTTTGTGCAGAGGAGAATAATGAGAGAACAAAATGCTAGCAGAGTAACAATGTCCCCAGAAAATATACTCTAAACAAATCAGAAAAGACCTGAAGCAGTGGGAAAAGAAAGGGAAAGAGAGAAAAAAGAAAAAGAAAAGAAAAAGAAAAAGATAAATAGACCTTAATATTTTTGATAGAAAAAATATTTTGAAAAAAAAAATACTTTGTCAGTTTGTACTCAGGTACCTGGTAAGTCACAGAACATTCTGATAAATAGTATATATTCTCAATTTTATATTTTTTAATAATTTATAATTATTTCCGCTTAAATGAGCTTATCCTCTTTGAGTCTCCATTTAGAAGACTTTTCTTTCACAAATATGTTTAAAAGTTAAATTCACCAAATACTTTGCCACTATGATCTTTTTATAAATATTTTCTAAATTTAGATGCTGTGGAATTTGAGACCTTCTAAACTTTTTTCATTCTATCTAATGTAAATTTTCATTAGTAATTTTGTAAATAGCAACTCTGGAATTCCTTCAAAAGATTCTTCCTACCTGTGAAGCTAATACAAAGTGCAATTAGAGAATTTCAAATTAAATCTTGCACACTATCTGAGGAGCTGTGTTTAATGATTTCAGTTGCTTCCTTTTGGAGGAATTAATTTTAACGTCTTCTTGTTTAAAAGCTTTGCTTTTACAATAGCACTTTGTTAAAAGCTTCAAAAATCTAACTCTTGGCATTTCATTGACACTTTGATTACTTCATTAAAGATCTCTCATAGATTTTTAGCAGAATGCAATAAAATTTAGGGGATTTGTTTACAAAAATAGGTCAATACCATTGTAGGACACTTAGAGGTTGACTTATGAAATAGTTCTGAAGGGGTGCCTGGGTGGCTCAGTCGTTAAGCGTCTGCCTTCGGCTCAGGTCATGGTCCCAGGGTCCTGGGATTGAGCCCCACATCGGGCTCCCTGCTCAGTGGGAAGCCTGCTTCTCCCTCTCCCTCTCCCCCTGCTTGTGTTCCCTCTCTTGCTGTGTCTCTCTCTGTCAAATAAATAAATAAAATCTTTAAAATAAAAAAAAAAAGAAATAGTTCTGCAAGTTTTCTAAAATCTGATTAAATACTGAGAGCAAGGAGAAAACCCATACTTCCGTCCAGAAATGTGTGTAAGCAACATCAGGTCTGCCATGAAAATTTTGCTTGTAGTTACTTTGCCTGTGTGTACACATATATATAAACTATATAATTACATTACTTAACTCTAAAACTATACACATATATATTAAATAGTTACATATAAATTTTTTGTATATATATTTTTACATATGTAACTTTATACGTGTAACTATGCATGTAACTATATACATGTATATATGTATACATATATCTTATATATGTATATTTATATATGTAACTATATACGTATATGTGTATGTATATATACACACCTACATGTGTGTGCATACATATAAACTAGTTAACTAAAAATTATAAGGCGTTGTCCTTATAACACACATGCATAAACATACACTACATTTGGGAATTTTGTAAATTACAGCTATTTTGTTTGGCTGAACAAAACAGTTTGGGCATTTTATTTTATTTTGTTTTATTTATTTTTTGAGAGAGAGCATGTGCATGAGCTAGAGGGAAGGGACAGAAGGAGAGGGAGAGAGAGAATCTTAAGCAGGCTCCATGATTAGCACAGAGCCCAGTGGCAGGGCTCCATCTCATGGCCCTGAGATCCTGACCTGAGCCCTAATCAAGAGTCAGATGCTTAACTGATAGAACCACCCAGGTGCCCCAGGGCACAGTTCTAAATTATTTCAATTATATTTCTGCTCTATATTTTTTAATTTTGTAAGAACATTGTTTTTGCCAGTATGCTATGTTCTACTAAATTTGTGTTTATATTTACATCCTGAAAATAAATACTTTTATCTTCAACAATGACCTTTTAACTGAATTTGCCCTACATAGCAATCACCAAACTATTCTCAGCTATTTCACTTAAGACAGAGTAAGCTTCCCAAAAGCTTCTTTCCCAGGAAGTATATGAGGAGTCAAATGATTATTGGTATTCACTGAATTGACTTCCCTTTGAAGCATCTTTGACAGTGATCACTTAACTGTTTGCAAATCAGTGCCAATCAGTGGAGCATTCAGTTAATTGTATTGCTTTGTTTTTCTTACTTGGGCAAGAAAACTTGGAATTGAAATAAGTGAGTAGAAGAACAACTATTTTGCTTCAAAGTTACCTATCACAGAGCAATGCGTAGATACTTTATGTAGCTGCACATGCTGCACCATCATCCTCAGGTATGATCTTCAGGAAAGAATCCATTTTTGAAATAGATGTCAATGCTGTTGAGGCACCTTGAGGTCTCTGGTGTTCACATGGTCAAAGACTCATCATGGTGGGAAGTGTTGAAAAACATTCTGTTCCATTCACTTATTTCTCCTCAATTTTCTTTTGAAATGGAAGTTTACTTTGTTTCTTACTATGTATTTTTAATTTCTTTGAGCTCACTGCTGTCAAAGGGTTCATAGCAATATTACAAAGTATTACCAAAAAAGTAAATAGTTGCAGCTTTTCACTACAATAAATGATGAAACCACTATAACCAGAGTATTCAGACTACACCCAGTGTGCTCTCCAGGAGGACCGCTCTGCCTTTATATCCTATACACATTCCATAAATAACTAATTTGTACTACCCCCCCCCCTTTCCCATCACCCCAGCTGACTGGTGAGCTAGCAGCTCTGTTCCTTTCACAGGCTAAGGCATGGACTGTAACCCAGCTGATTAGCCTATCAAGTGGTTGGCTGGAATAGCAGTGTAGAATATTCCCACCACTGTCTGAGACCAGGAGTAGCTGTCCCAAGCCAACAGTACTAGAGAGTGCCGTGGATACTGTCCTTGTAAGTGAAGTATAATTTGTGTCAAGACAGAAAATTATCTAGAAAACAGCATAAGTTGAACACTGGGTGACTCTAGATTTAACCCCATGTTATAGTGAGAACTCTTTTTCTTTTTTTTTTTAAACAGCTTTATTGAGGTATAATTGACAAATAATGAACTGCACATGTTTCAAGAATGTGCAGATAAAAATTGATATATTTTGACAAATGTGCACATGTGACATTATCACCACAATCAAGATAATGAACATACTCATCACCCCCTAGAAGTTTCCTTGTACCCCTAGGTAACTCTCTCTGTTGACCCTCCCACCTTCCCCCACTCTGCCTGAGGCAACCACATTGATCTGCTTTCTGTAACCATAGATCTGTTTGCATTTTCTAGGGTTTCATAAAAATGGAATCCTACAGTATGCCTTTTGTTTTTCATTCAGCATAATTATTTTAAGATTCACCCTTGTTAGGTGTATCATGACTTCATTCCTTTTTATTGCTTAGGAATATTCTATCATATGGATATATCACAATGGGTTTAACTTTTCATCTGTTAATGGGCATCAGGGTTGTTTCCGGATTTTGGTTATTGAAAGTAAAACAGTGAGAATTCCTTTTTTTTTTTTTTTAAGATTTTATTTATTTATTTGACAGAGAGATAGAGAGCACAAGTAGGCAGAGTGGCAGGAAGAGAGAGAGGGAGAAGCAGGCTTCCTGCTGAGCAGGGAGCCGGACGTGGGGCTCAATCCCAGGACCCCCGGATCATGACCTGAGCCAAAGGCAGCCGCTCAACCGACTGAGCCACCAGGTGCCCCCTTTTTTTTTTTTTTTTAAGATTTTATTTATTTATTTGACAGAGAGGGCACAAGCAGGGGGAGTAGGAGAGGGAGAAGCAGGCTCCTTGCTGAGCAGGGAGCCCGATGTGGGGCCCGATCCCAGAACCCTGGGATTATGCCCTGAGCTGAAGGTAGACGCTTAACTGACTGAGCCACCCAGGTGCCCCAAAACAGTGAGAATTCTTGACTGCACAAGGGTCTCACATATTAGTAGAGTAAAACCAGGGCAGAAACTTGAAGTACAATGTGGTCTACTGTAATATTAGAAGAAACTAGAAACTAGTTAAAAGATTTTGGTTTAATTAATTAATTTTAAGATTTATTTATTTTAGAGAAAGAGGGAGAGAGAGAGCTCGTGAGTGTGTGTGTGGGGGGGAAGGGCAGAGGCAGAGGAAAGAGGGGAGAGAGAATCTCAAGCAGACTCCCCACTGAGCATGGAGCCCAATGTAGGTCAGGGTTATGAGATCAAGCCCTGAGCCAAAATCAAGAGTCAGATGCTTAACCAGCTAAGCCACCCAGGCACCCCAATTTTGGTTTAATTTAATGCAAACATTAATAAAAATATTTTATAACAAAATTAGCAACAACTGTAGGACAAATGCTATGCTGGATGGTATACCAGGACAATAGATGTAGACCATGACTGTAATGTAATCCTCTACAAGGTTGGTACTATTACCCCCATTTAACACGGGAAGAAACTGAGGCTCAGGCAGTTGAAGAGTCTTATCCAGGATCATATAGCTAGTTAGTCACATCTGTATGATTCCGAATTCTTATCCCGCTAGAAATTGCTGCCATTTTAGTATCTGATGACCTTAAGTATACAATGAAGGGGTATGGTGTTAAAGAATATACTTGTATTAAACATTAAAAATACACATACTTATGGAACCTTTATATTGAGTACAAGAAGGTTGCATGAGAGGTTAAATTACGACCACTTTTCCAGAGAAGACTTCAGGGTACTGAGAGCCGGTGGTGCAAGTGAGGAACGTGTTCTACCAGGGAGCCAAGCCCCGGTGTAAAGAGCTCAGTGAGGGGATAGAGAGTGCTTAGCATAATTGTTTTCTCAGCAGGAATTGAAAGGCAGATCAATTGGTCAAGGAAAAATGAATTAGGTGATTTTGATCATTAAGCAGAGCTTTGAACGAGAGTGAAACATCCCAGGGCCCTAAGAAGAGGGCTGGCTGATTGGTGTTTCTGTGTTTCCTTTTCATTAATCAAATATCGTAACTCTTTAAGACCCTTATTCATTTGTTTGGAATCCCAGCTACTCTAAACTATCATAGCCTAGCTCTCAATGAAGTACATGGACAGATGGAATGTTTCTGTCTTACTCCTCTTGGGCAGGCTAGTGGAAACCTGAGGGCCTGGCTCATCTCTCTTCTCTAGGGCCGATCTGCTCAGTGTCCAGATATGTCTTGTGCGCTCTTCACACTAGCACTCCCAGCCAGCGTGTGGCATCAGTCTCTGTGCAGAGATGGTCACATGGGGTGCCAATTTCTGACCTGATTCCCTGAAATGCTTCTGACATGTCACCACCTTGTTTTGAGACCAAAAAATGGAAAACCAATGACCACCTCAAATTTTGTTACATGCTACCACCATAGTGTTTGTGTTGGATTTTTTTTTTTTTTGAGACACTTTAAAAAACAGGAAAACAGGGACGCCTGGGTGGCTCAGTTGGTTAAGCGGCTGCCTTCGGCTCAGGTCATGATCCTGGAGTCCCTGGATCGAGTCCCGCATCGGGCTCCCTGCTCGGCAGGGAGTCTGCTTCTCCCTTGACCCTCCCCCCTCTCATGTGCTCTCTCTCATTCTCTCTCTCTCAAATAAATAAATAAAATCTTTAAAAAAAAAACAGACAGGAAAACAATAATACTGTAAAACATACTCATGTACCTACCACCTAAAATGAATGTGCATTGTATTTTGCCACATTTCTTCTCACTTTATGAAAGAATTAAATATTACAGATAGCAGTGAAGTCTTCTTGGTATCTTTTTTCCTAATCCTAGTTCCATTCTCCCCTAGAGACATCTGCTACCATGAATTTTATCAGTTCCCTCATCCCTGTTTTTATACTTTTAACCACATTTGGATGGATGGATTTTAAAATTCTAAATATTTATATAAATTATATATGTTCTACTTCATGAAGCAACCTATTTTATGCCACACTATGCTTTTGTGATCTAGTCATAATTTTAATCGCTGTTAAATATTTCCATTCTATGAATATATCAGTTTACGCATTTCTGTTGATAAACATACAGGCTTATATCCATCAGGGTCACAACAGAAAAGAGATTGCACACTCATCTGGGTTTGAGGGCCATTTAATAATGGGTCATTGAGGACAATTTAATAAAGGATTTGTTTACAACTATGTGAGCAATGTTTTGGAATACAACAAGGGAGGGTACAGTATCCTGTAAAAGCAACAGTATACCTATGACCACCCCATGCCGGACACAAGGCTCTTGTTCCCAGAGAGAAAGAAAACTTTCCACAGAGACCTGGCATGAGCTGTATCCTTCACAGAGATGCAGCCACATGTTTCCTTGTGATCCCTCAGAAAGAGAGTGGGCACCTTGACTGCGTTCTCTTTTCTTCCTCTGACTTCTTGGGATTCCCCATTGGATGCTCTCAACTGGAAGAGAAAAGGCCAATGGAGTCATTGCTGTAGTCCTTGAAGATCAGCTTCCCTGGGCATGGCATTGCGGAGAAGGGTGGATTCTGGCTCTGGGAGGGTAAAGAGGAGCTAGGCAGCACACCACTGTTTCATATAGTTTGTTACTGCACACAGTACTTCAGGGGCCATCTTTGTCCTGCATCCATATTCGCCTTTCTAGAGTTTCTCCAGGGTGTACGTATAGCAATGGAGTTGATTAGCCTTTTTTTTTCCCTAAAGATTTTATTTATTTATTTATTTGAGAGAGAACAGAGCTAGAGAGAGAGCACAAGTGGTATGTGTGGGGGGAGACAGAGGAAGAGGAAGAAGCAGACTCTTTGCTGAGCAGGGAGCCCCTGATATGGGGCTCAGTCCTAGGGGCCTGGGATCACGACCTGAGCTGAAGGCAGATCCTGAACCCACTGAACCACCCAGGCGGCCCTGGGGTTGCTTAGTCTTAAGAATTGCAGATTTTGGGGGCAGCTGGGTGGCTCAGTCATTAAGCGTCTGCCTTCGATTCAGGTCATGATCCCAGCGTCCTGAGATCGAGCCCCGCATTGCATCGGACTCCTGCTCTGCGGGAAGCGCTTCTCCGTCTCCCACTCCCCCTGCTTGTGTTCCCTCTCTCGCTGTGTCTGTCTCTCTGTCAAATAAAAAAATAAAATCTTTTTAAAAAAAAAAGAATTGCAGATTTTTCACTTTATGCATATTCCCCCCCTCCAAAGTAATTGTATTTTCACCACGAATTTCACAAATTCCCTTTCCCATGTCCTCACTGGCACTCGATGTTTTATCTTTGCCAAAATGGTGAGTTTGAAATGGTATTACAGCATGGATTTTTAACATACCTTTTCTTGACTCTCTGTGTGGCTTGATTACCTTTGCCTGTTTTTATTAGATATTCTAGTTTCTTTTCCTGTGTTTTACTATTCATAGCTATTGCCCATTTTTCTATTGAGTTGTTAGTCCTTATTGATCTGTAAGAATTATTTATGTAATATGGATTCTAATCCTTCACTTCTTATGTATGTTGCAAATATCTCCTAATATGTGGCTTATCCTTTAATTTTGTTTATAACCTTCTAATATTTTGCATTTCTATGAAGTTATTCATTTTTTTCTGTGTTAAATATATTTACGTCTGTTTATGAACAACTTTCTGACCCTGAGATCATAAAAAATATTCTTTTATTTTCATTAAAGTTTTGCTTTTTCTTGTAGGTCTTTAATCCATTTGGAATTTCTTTTTGTTTACTGTGAGATAGACATCCAACTTTTTTCACTTGGAAAATTAAACTACTCCAACACAATTTACTGACTAATATTTTTCTCCTATTTATGATGCCTTCTCTCTCATACCATTTCTCTTACAAGTATAGGATTGTGTCTGGGCTTTCTATTCTACTGCATCATTATTTTTGAATATTCCTGCATAGATACAACCATGTTTTAATTACTATGATTTAGGGGCACCTGGGTGGCTCAGTTGGTTAAGCATCTGCCTTCAGCCCAGGTCATGATCTCAGGGTCCTGGGATCCAGCCCCACATCCGGGCTCCCTGCTCAGTGGGGAGTCTGCCTCTCCCTCTGCCCCTCCCGCCCACTCTCTCTCTCTCCCACTCTCTCAAAAAAAATAAATTAATTAAAAAAAATCTTTAATTACTACCGTTTAATATGCTATAATGTGATAAGTTCTGTTACCTGGAAGGCAATTTCCCTTCTCCCCACTCTGCTGCCTCCTCCCCCTTTCTTCTTCAGAATGTCTTAGCTGCATTCAAACCTTGACTCTTTCACATGAATTTTATTATCAACTTGTCAATTTTCATAAAATTTTTGATTGGAATTACACTGATTGCCTACACTAATTTGGGTAGAAATAAAATCTTTATGATATTAAATCCTTCCATTCTTGAATTTGGTATATCTCTCCACTTAAGGTCTTCCATGCCCTTTGATCAAGTTTTATAATTTTCTCAGAAAGGTCTTGTATGTCTTTGGTTGGATTTCCTTCTAATTGCCTCATTGTTACTTCCTGGTTATTAGGATGAGATCTTTTTCTCCCATTATATTTTCTAATTGGTTGTTACCAGTGTGAAGGAATGTTATGCAATTACTATGGAGAAATGTTATATATTTCATTTATTACTTTTATATCAGATTATGTTATTCTTTGCTCAGAGTCTTCCACACGCTTTCCATCTGAGTTGGTGTAATATCCAAAGTCATTATGGTGACTGTGGCAGCCCCACTGTGATCTGGTCTCATGACCCCTTTTTGCGTTTATCTCCTTCCCTTAGTTCCCCTGCTCCCTTTATGAATCTGTATAATATAACACCCTCTGCCTCATCATTTTCTCCTTTACCATACTTTTTCCTCTTAGGTCTTATTACTAACTGGCATTTTGTTATTTCTTGGTTCTCTTCCTGCCTCCCCGCACTATAAGTTAGCTCTACAACAATGGGGACTTTGTTTGACTTACTGTTGTTTCTTCAGTACCTAGAACAGTGTTGACACACGATAGGCTCTTAATAAATACTTGTTGAATGAGTGAATAAATGAATCCAGTAACTTTGCTGAGCTCTCCATTAGAAAAGTTAAAGACAAAGTATTAGAACTCTGACAGTCTACAAATCACAACAGTATTAAAAGAGATGGACCTTTTATTGTGCCCCTTCTCCCCAGGACTCTGGTGTGAGTGCCCATAACTGGCTGACAGAACACCTAAGTGGACACAGGTTACTCCAACATCTCCTCTGAAGCCTTTGAACCTTCTTGGGTACTCAAGCCCTCTCTTCCCCTCGACTGAGCTGCTTTCCCTCAGCACACCGGAAAGACATCCCTGGTGAACTTTAGTGTTTTCCTTAATTGTATATTGGGGCTTCAGCATCTGCTTTGATTGTACCCTTTATAACACCGAGTTGCATGGCGATTTGGCCAACAAACCAGAGCTGCTCTTAGGAGAAAGCTTTGTCACGTAAGTGACAACATTGCTGGAAGTTCTGCTTGTTCTTACTGCTGCTATTGCTGCTTAGCAGTATATTTGTTACAATGTACACAAGCACCTTTGTCCATTCCTTCATTTATTCATCCTACAACCTTTGATTGAACAAGAGCATGCTTAAGGCACTCTATGGGGTGGAGTAGGTTGTATGGTAACTGTGATAGATACCCTACTCTTGGGCAGTTCATAGTCTTAGTGAAAATAGTTAAATGCATTGTGTTCAGGGAGAGGAGGGAAGAAGAGTAATTCATCCTACCTGGAAGAATCTTGGGAGAGTTCACAGAGAAGGCAACAATTGAGCTTGTCCTTGGTTATTAAAGGATAGATAAAGTTCCCAAGAGGAGAATGAAAAACTGTCTTTACAAAAGCAAAGTGTTTTTGATCTAGAAATTTCACTTATAGTAATTTGTCCTACAGAGGTACACGATTTACTTCATTCAATATTGTTTGTAAAATCAAAATAATGAAAACTGTTTAAGTGTCCATTATGGTGGCATGTGATGTAATGAGCACTGGGTGTTATATACCACTGATCAATCACTGAACTCTACCTCTGAAACTAATAATACATTATATGTTAATTAATTGAATTGAAATAAAATTAAATTTAAAAAAAGAAAGAAAAAATCAAACTAAAGAGGTGCCTGGCTGGCTCATATAGAGCAGACAATTCTTGATCTCGGGGTTGTAAGTTTCCCCACCTTGGGTGTAGAGATTACTTTAAAATCTTAAAAAAAATAAAGTATAAATTATACAGCTTTTCATTTAAGTATAAAAACAGAAATTTGCGTGGCATTTAATTCTTATTTAATTTTTATGAAATAAACCCTACAAAGATGTCTCAAAGAAAAAAAATATCCATATGGGACTACTGTGATAGTCTGCAAATTTTAACAAAAGTAAGTCTGTATGCACTGATTTAGAAAGATAGAACATTAAATTTGAAAACAAACCCTTCAAATCTCAGAATAACACATATAGAAAGAAAAAGGATATGCTTATATGTGCATAGAAAAATTCTGGAAAGATACAGTTTTAGTTATCTATTGTGAAACAAACCCCTCCAAAGCTTAGTGGTTCAAAACAACCAAGATTTTATGCTCCTGACTTTGTGCATGAAAAATCTGGGCAAGATAAACCTGGGAAGGCTTCCAGCTTCTCCAGATAACTGGGGTCTCCGCTGAGGTAGAGTGAATGCCTGGAGTTGGCTGGATGGCTTGAAGGGGCCATCTGTCTGGCTGTTGGTTGGGTTTCTTGGTTCATTTCCACACTACATCGATATTTAATATGGCTTCTTCACTCACAAGTCTGGTGCCTAGGCTGGGGTAATTGGAAGATCAAGGGCTAGCCAGAGGGGTCTCTCTCTGTCCCCTCCCACCTCCCCCCAAGGGGCATCTCCCTGTAGGAAGCATGAGCTTCCTCACAGCCTGGCAATCTTGGAGTAGGAAGACTTCTAATAAGGCAGCTGGCTCCTCCCACGGTGAGCATTCTGAAAGGCCAGGTGGAAGCTGCAAGGCTTCTTATAACCTGGCCTTTGAGGTTCCAGAACATTACTTCTGTCACATTCTATTCCTTATGCAAGTCATT
This sequence comes from Mirounga leonina, assembly GCF_011800145.1. Lineage (NCBI taxonomy): Eukaryota > Metazoa > Chordata > Mammalia > Carnivora > Phocidae > Mirounga > Mirounga leonina. The sequence goes on along the minus strand of NW_023270757.1, from coordinate 2,977,838 downwards.
AAAACCAGCCCAAATTCTAAAAATGGGATGCCACTTCTCGATGGTGGAAGGGCACAGAATTTTCACCTTTTATTAAGTGATCATAAATCAATTTTTTTTAAGATTTTATTTATTTATTTGACAGGGAGAGACATAGCGAGAAAGGGAACACAAGCAGGGGGAGTGGGAGAGGGAGAAGCAGGCTTCCCGCTGAGCAGGGAGCCCGATGTGGGGTTCGATCCCAGGACCCTGGGACCATGACCCGAGCAGAAGGCGGACGCTTAAAAACTGAGCCACCCAGGCACCCCATAAATCGATTTCTTTTTAAAGATTTTATTTATTTATTTGAGAGAGAGTGAGAGAGAAAAAACGAGCTGGGGGGTAGGGGCAGAGGGAGAGGGAGAAGCAGGCTCCCTGCGGAGCAGGTTGCCCAATGCTGGGCTCAATGTGGGGCTCGATCCCAGGACCCAGGGATCATGACCTGAGCCGAACGCAGATGCTTAACGGACTGAGCCACTCAGGTGCCCATTCTTAAATCTATTTTTAAGGTAGGTTAAAGATAGTCTTTACCTTAGTTTATATATCTAGACTCAGTTATATAAGATGTTTGTTAATAGTAATTGACTTTGGAGAGGGACTCAAAGGGTATGGGATATTAGGGAGATTTTTATTTTTTTCAAAATGGTTTAATTTGAAAAAAAAATTCTACCTGTATGACCTTTTTAATTAAAAATCAGCCCCCAAACATAGTTGTTCATCACAAGCTCAGGAGGTGTAGAATTGTGCTGTGCTCAACTTTTTAAACATCCCTCAGTGTGCCCACAAAGCATTTGCTCTCTTGCACAAATAAAACGGTTAGATCCTGAGAATAGGGGAAGTAGAGGGCCAGGGTTTTAGTCTAACTTAACAATCTTAAGTTCTAGAAGGGAAAAAAAAATTAAACACAGTTAGGTCTGTTTAGGGTTTTTGCTTAAAGTGGAAATCACTCTGTACAGGAAAGGTTCATGTTTCCCCTAAACTTCCTGAATTCCCACTCCTTCCAGTTTAGCCATTTGATGGGGCTGGACCTGGAGTCTGTCAAGTCAAAGGTGAAAAGGTCCTGGGCTGCTCTTGAACTCCTGAGGCCCCTTAGGAAGTAGAACTAGCATCTAGCTGGGAAGACGGGGGTTAGGTGCAAATGGGTGTGAGCTCAGTTCAAAATCATGAAGACAAAGGTAATGCACAGTGCGAGAAAGATTTCATCTCCCACCTTGCACATATATGCCATGACTTTCTCTTAATCATGCAGGAGAGCCCACCTCCCATGTGACTGGGAAGCCTGTTCCTGTGACCCTCTAGTGCTTGGCAACCTGTCAGGCTGTTGAGTGACCAAAATGTCTCTTCCTTTCCTGGGACCTGGAATAAGAGACTCTTCCACTATACCATCAGCAAAAGGAAAGGAAGACTTTTGCTTTTTAAATTTGCTTGGTTTGCTGAGGCATGACTCTTAAAAAATTCCACATTTAGGATTGTGGTTATAATGTCTTTTGGGCTTCTAATTTTATGTTTCTTTATTCTATTTTTTATTTTAGGAAATATATTTTTTAATTTGAAAGCTTTCAAAGGAGAAAAGAATTTTTAAAATATTGGCTGAAGTTCTTATAAATGACAACCAAATACCATGGAAAAATCTGAATATTTCATTTTTTAATCCAAATAGGCACAGTTATCCATGAGACTAAAATTATGCAAATCAAATATTTTATTGGACAGAAAGTTGCATTTTTCACGAACCCATTTTACCTTTTAGCACTTTTTGGAGAGATTATAATACTTTCCTTGGAGACACATGCCATCCAGTGTTTCTCAGAGAGATGATCTAAGTCTTCAAATCAATTACCCTACATATAAAAAATAGTTTGAACACAGAATTCTGACCTCATTTGTTTGTTGGGCTATGTTGCTTGATACAAATAGTCTTGCTAGTAATAGACTATTGATAGTCTTGATGGTAATATAGATTATCAGTAGTATTGTACAATTGGCAATATTGTTGGCAGTGTGCTCTTCTTTTGACAAAACAATTAGAAACTCTGGTGAGGTTTTATATGAGTTAAGCAAAAAAAAAGATTTGAAAATAAAGTTTCAGAGTCAAGCAACTTCTGCTTGAGAAACAGTTCACTGTAACAGTTTTTAGTGGGTTTAGGTGTTGGCGGGCCTGAGCATCTGTAGGGTGATTCCATGTTCCTTTTCTTGGCTTGAACTGGAAAATTAGGTATGGAGGTCACTGCTTTTCTTTTCTCATTAGCTTGTAACGCTCAGGTGCCTCTTTACTAGTTACCACTAACATGCATGCTAAAATGGCAGAGCTATCGGATCCTCTGGACCATATCTTGTATTTTTTTAGATTTTCATGAAAACAAAAACAGAAAACATGCTGCAGTGTTCTCAAGGAAACTAGTGTTAGAAAGACTGATCAGAATTCAAACATGGATCAAATATATGTCTATGTAGACAAACATGCATGTTAAAAATATATATGTGTTTAAGATATATCTGTATCTATAGCTCTGTATTTTAAACATATAAAAATAAATGATCTGCAGGAACTCACAGACCCAAAAACCCTCAGTTCAAGAAACACTGCTGGAGAATTAGAGCCTAGAGGAGCCCACTGCTGTCTCCTTAGAATTCTGTCCTTCATCCCTTTCTGCCTTCCAGATACTGCTGGTGCTTCTTCTCTTTAATCCCCACTGGTTATTTTTGCTGATCAGCCTGTCTTTGACACCGATGGACTCTGACGGATACAGCCAGCAGGGCAAGGCTTCAAGGCTGCCATTATTGGCTTTATAGCCTTTTGGGCTTCTGACACCTCCGTCTTCAAACTGTCTCTTCATCTCTACTGCTCTCTTGGCAGCCTAATTTTTGTATCTCCATAGGTCGATCTCCAAAGGTAGGGGAAGCCAGAACTCCGATTTGGCCTTTGTTTCCCACTGTAGTAGGTTGATTAGCATCCCGTCAAATTTATGTCCACCTAGAACCTCAGAATGGGACCATATTTGGCAATGTCATTAAGATGAGACCATACTGAATTAGGGGGGTCCTAAATCCACTGACTGGGGTCTATAAGAAGAGGGAAAGGCCATGTGAAGAAGGGGGAAGAGATGGGTGATGCAGCTATGAGCCAAGGAACCCCAGCTGCTGAGAACCACCAGAAGCTAGGAAGAGGCAAGGAATGATCTTCCCCCACCCCCAGATCCTTCAGAGGGAGTATTGCCTTGGTGACACCTTGATTTTGGAGCTTCTAGCCACTAAAACTGTGGCAGAAATAAATTTCTGTTGTTGTAAGCCTCCCAGGTTTTATGGTAATTATGGCAGCCTTGGGAAATGAATACACCCACCTACCAAAACATACTGATCTTACCCTTTATCTCCCTTTTCTCTAGCTGCTTTTCTCTTTAGTCTTCCTTCTAAATGTCTCTTCCTTTGTTTTTCCTTTTTGTGTCTTGAGTCCTTTGACCTCTTTCTGGTTTACTCCACTATTTCAGAAGGGATGGGTAAGTTTTAGCTGTAGAATGCAAACAAGCCATCATTTCACACCAAACCCCCTTCCTCGTTCCTATGAACAGCCCAGTAGACAATACAGCTACGATAAATAGTGTTAAGATCTGTTTTTCCATTAGACACTCAGATGAGATAATGGGGAAAAGAAGCAACTTGTAGAAACATTCCTTCTATCTTGGGAAATGCAGTCTTGTTTATTAAAGGCTCAAGTTTTGTGAGCAAGTTTATCACATTAATTTTTGTACCAGGAAGATTATTTTAGCGGACGTTTTTCCTTCCAAGTAAAATTCATGGAGTGCTAACAATGTCTTAGGCTGGATCCTGAGCCAAAATAATTTGCTTATCCTTAGATGAAGAATGGCTCATTAATTGGGCATTGGACAAAATGTTCTATTCCTTTATTTGTCCTTAATTACATTAATTAGCTGCAATTTCTGTGGCATTGTATGTTTTGTGCATAACACATTCCAGGGCAGTTCAAGTAAGGTGATTTAAAAATTGGATTTGTGTATCAAAACCCCAAATCCAAAACCAAACCCAAACCCACATTTCTCCCATGCCAATGAAAAGGAAAGTAAACCTTAAAAATTACATTTGAGAACATGTGAGATCTTGGCTAAAATAAACAATATGTCCTATTATAGAAAGATAGCCCTGTTAAATTCCATGAGGAACTTGGGACTTGTCATAATTCTGGGCAGAAGTTGAGAAAGCCCATATTAGCTTGGTATTAATACTGTCATACTTAAAATCAGAGCTAAACCAAATTCTGACTCGGCAGAATTATAGTTTTTTTTTTTTTTTTAATTTTACCAGAACACTAAAAGTATTGAGTTGAGTACCTCACAAGTATTTTTCTGAATCAGTATCTTTTCTTAAATTATTTTAAAGTTTTCTGTCATAGGAATACTTTTTTTTTTTTAAGATTTTATTTATTTATTTGACACACAGAATGAGAGAGAGAGAGCACGAGCCTGGAGGGGAGCAGCAGAGGGAGAGAAACTCAGTAGAACTGAGCAGGGAGCCCGACGCAGGGCTCCATCCCAGGACCCTGGGATCATGACCTGAGCTGAAGGCAGACGCTTAATGGACTGGGCCACCAGGCGCCCACTCTGTCATAGGAATATTAACTCACTCAAAATAATTCCTCCTGTGGGGTGCCTGGGTGGCTCAGTCAGTCGAGCAACAGACTCTTGATTTCGGCTCAGGTCATGATCTCAGGGTTGTTAGATTGAGCCCCATATCCAGTTACACATTGAGCAGGGAGTCTTCTTGGGATTCTCTCCTTCTCCTTCTGCCCCTCTCCCCTCTCTCTTTAAAATAAATAAATCTTTTTAAAAAATAATTACTCCTTTAATACATTATAATTTCAAATGCCGACAAAAATTCTGTATGTGGTTTAAAATGTGAAAAACTTGAAAGGACTTCTAAATATCTTGAATGTGTTTAAGTTCTCAAAGAAGGGAAAGGAAAGTTGATTTTGTGCCTAGGATTTTGCCAAACAGAGTTTTAGACTTTTGGTTATGTGATTAATGCCATTTTTCATTTAGTATAGGACCTAACGTCATACTTTTTCCCTCATCTACTGCCTTCACGGTCTGCTACTCTAGGCTTTTCTCTATGATTATTTAATTACCGCTGTAGAAATAGGTGATAGTGTTAACCCTTCTCTCCTCACCTACAACTTCACTGAGTATTTGAAATACATTACAGTCCTGGTTAAATTTTTAACCTTACCTGTTTTCCTTTCCTATATTTTCCTCTTTCTTCTACCCTGACCTCTGCATCCTGTTCAAGAGTGTAATGTTTTCAGTTTGATTTTCCAAGTCTGATCTGACTTACCCATAAAATGGGTCTCTATGACCACCTGCTCGCAGTGGTTTGGGTCCTGCTTAACTTTCAGGTCTATTTCAGGAGTCACTGAGAGGAAGTGTAGCATATTTGTGAGGGTGAAGTTCAGCTGTGATAGAGAACCCAAAGTATTACAGTGCCTTGAAAAAAATGTACAAATCCATTTCTCTTCCTCATCAAGCATTGATGGTCCAGGCTGGTTTCTGGCTTCAGGATCCTTGGCTCTTTTTCTTGAGTCTCCATTGTATTGTCTTCAACACAGTTTTTGGTTTAGGTCCAAGATGGCTACTCCTGCTCCCCTATCATGGCTACATTCCATCCCGAGAGAAGGGACACAGGGATAAAGGAGGGTATTGCCCCTCCCATGATGGACACTTACTGGAAGCTGTGTGTATTAATCTGCTTGCACCTTATTGGCCCAAACCTTGTCACAGGGACACACCTAACTGAGGAAGATATGGAAATAGGGTCTTTATTCCAGGTAGCTATTTGCCCAGCTATTGATATCTGCCCAGTGAGATACTTGGGGTTCTATTACTGAGAAAGAATGGGAGAAAGAATAAAAGGAATAACCAGCAGTCTTGGTCACTGTTACAGAAAGAAAAGTCAAGAAGCTTTAGGGAAGGGCTCAAACTCTGCCACTGACTGTGGGACCTTCTCTAATAAGACACCCACTCTGGATCTCAGTTTCTAATCTTCATTTATTTTGTAAACATTAATTGATCTCTGCTTTGTCATAGCACCGTACTCAGTATGGAGTGGATAGGAGAGCACATAACATTGTCATTTTCTTCAAGGACTAAGAATCTAATAGATGGGAGAGATGTTCTTTTCCCTCCTTTTCTGTGTTCATCTCAGACTTTTTAACATCTTACCTGGCGATGCAACCGCCACCTTCACCTGTACCTTATAGACTCCTGTGCATTTTCGCAGAGCCCTTTTTGTTCCACATCAGCACCTTGCACAGTGCCTGGCATGCAGTAAATGCTCAACGAACAGGAGCCATGTCAGGCTTCTGCACTGTTCACCCTTTTCCTCTCCTGATCCTACATTAACATAATTATGGCTCACTTGTAGAAGTCTTCACTAAGTTAATATCATTCTGGAAATGAATAGTTCAGTCAGGCTAGAAAATGGTTTGAAAGTATACCTTAAATCATTTCACTTTTTAAATTTTTTATTTAAAAAATTTAACTTTCCTTTTCCCATGTATGTCCTAAGTACCTTGGAAATTTAGTTTTCAGGCAACTTAGCATAATGCATCAAAAGGACTTTGGCATCATTTGGTTCTTTATTATTTTAATTTTTATTTTATTTTTTAGATTTTATTTAAATTCAAGTCAGTTAACATAACTTTTTTGTTTGTTTTTTATTTAAATTCAATTTAGTTAACATATAGTGCGTTATTAGTTTCAGGGGTAGAATTTAGTGATTCATCAGTTGCGTATAAGTGCCCTCCTTAATGCCCATCACCCAGTTACCCCATCCCCCCTGCCACCTCCCCTCCAGCAACCTTCAGTTTGTTCCCTATGGTTAAGAGTCTTTTATGGATTGCCTCCCTCTGTTTTTATCTTATTTCATTTTTCCTTCCCTTCCCCTATGTTCATCTGTTTTGTTTCTTAAATTCCACATATGAATGAAGTCATATGGTATTTGCCTTTCTCTGACTGACTTATTTTGCTTGGCATAATACCCTCTAGTTCCATCCACTATTGCTGCAAATAGCAAGAGTTCATTCTTTTTGATGGCTGAGTAATATTCCAGTGTGTGTGTGTGTGTGTGTGTGTGTGTGTGTGTGTGTGTCTATCCACATCTTCTTTATCCATTCTTCTGTCAATGGACATCTGGGCTCTTTCCAGTTTGGCTATTGTGGACATTGCTGCTATAAACATTGGGATGCAGGTGCCCCTTTGGGTCACTATTTTTGTGTCCTTGGGATAAATACCTAGTAGTGCCGCTGGGTCATAGGTTAGTTCTATTTTTAACTTTCTGAGGAATCTCCATATTGTTTTCCAGAGTGGCTGCACCAGCTTGCATTCCCACCAACAGTGTAAGAGGGTTCCCCTTTCTCCGCATCCTTTCCCACATCTGTTGTTTCCTGAGTTGTTCATTTTAGCCATTCTGACTGGTGTGAGGTGGTATCTCACTGTGGTTTTGATTTGTATTTCCCTGATGCTGAGTGATATTGAGCATTGTTTCATGTGTCTGTTAGCCATTTGTGCATTATTTGGTTCTAAGTATGTACTTAGGCTCTGCTAATTTTCAGTATGTGAACTTGGACAAATTTTTAATTTCCCCGAGCCTGTTTTTTTCATCTTTCTGATAGGTATAATAACTCTTCATGAATTTTGCAACTACGTATAAGGAGATAGTGAAGGATGGTGGTGCTACACTTGTCACTTTTTTGTTTTTGTCCCAGCAGTTCTTAAATGATTGCATTAAACTGGCTTATTTGATTTCAGCCTCAGATGCATTTTGATCTCAAGCATCCTTTACCTTTGTGTGAGGCACCAGTGGTAGAAAGGAGCATGCCATGGGAACTTCCTCTATCTGCCTGTGACCCTTTAGTCTGGGGGCTGGCCCATTTCTGGCCAGTGTCAGGGAGTTGTAGGATGGAGCAGCATGGGGGTGGTTGCCTGGCTCTAGCCCATTCTGAGAACCCCATGAATCTGGGTTTTCTTTCCAGGACTCTGGGCACAGAAGATTAATCAGAAGTAGAGTTCCCATGCCAATCCTAGACACACAGTAACTCATTTTTACACAGACCTTCATTGTGCAAGAACATGGCCTTCTGCAGCAGGGAGACTGGTTATCTTTACCACACAGATGACAACACTTGAGTTTTGTAGAAGCTGAGCTAGCCAGAGGTCACAAAACAACTAAAGGGCAGAGCTGGGGATTGGATCCAGGTGTCCTCATTCCCAGTTCCTTTTTTTATTAGGTGTGTCTTGATCTTCTCCTGGCAAACGAGAGTGGGAGCTACAATCCTGGCAAGATCTTACCAGCCTCAGGGGACACCTGAAGACCTATCAGGAGACCGCACTCTAGGACTGGGAGGGCAAGGAAAGCTTGACCTAGAAATGTACTCTTCACTATGAATTTACTTCACTGTGTGTATCACAGGATATCTTCTGCATACTTTCCTGTCAGTCTTTTTACATTTTTCATCCTGGTCTTTCGCCCCTGTATCAAGTGTTACGATCTTTGTAGAAATAAGCCCTGGTTAGAGTGAGTTTTCTGACATCTCCCATCTCGGTAATATGCTTTCCCTTATACATCCAACGTTAGAGCCCAAATCCAGGACCAGTTGAATGTGTGTAGAGAAAACCTCCTCTATAGCATGTTATCTGAATCATTAATGGCTATAATTGTGACACAGCAGGAAAATAAGAGATCTTGGCAAAAGCAAAGCTTAATGTTCAGAAATTTCAAGTTCTAGATCTGCTTATGATCTTCTTTATGGAGTTTCCTTGGACCACTTACATAATTTTCTCCATATGATATTTTTAAATATTAAAAAAATGATTCCTGATAGAGTTGTATATTTTTAAAAATTCAAATTTCAAAACATACTTGTATGTTTTCATCTATTTTTCTTAAGAAATGCTTTTTTTTCCCCCTTTGAAGACAACCATGCAGAGCATGTAGTTATTTAATTGGCTCAACAGTGACGTCATACTCAAAGTACACAACCTTGTTGCCAAGTTTCCTGGTGAAGTAATTGTCGGTTGGTATTTAAGAACCCACATCAATTGAAACTATTTCTCATGATGTCACCCTGTGTCAGGGCAGGGGTCCAGAAGATAGGATTCCCTTTGACCTTCAGGGTCCAGAAATGTGCAATTAGCTACCTTTTGGCAAAATGCCCTTGAGATAAGTACATGAGATTAAGAGGTCTGTTTGAACAATTCCATGAATGTACTTTTTAACTTATTATTTATGATGATTTTTCCAATTCTATCCAGCTCCCTTTCTGAGGCTGAAGTTCTTTTTCCCTTTTTATTGTGAAAAATTTCAAAGATAGAGAAGTCAAACATATGAGAGTATACTGTGACAATCCATATACCTCTGCATTTTGCTGTTTGCTTTGTCATATTTATTCATCCATCCCTTTACATGGATGGAATTTTTAAGCATCAGCAGATACCAAAGAAGGCCAACTGTAGACTATAGATGCTTGGACGTTTTAGGGGAAAATTAGAGCATGGCTATGAGTTCTTCAAGAAGATAGTTTATTATAGAAAGAGTGTCTTAAAGATAATTATTGTTCAAGTAATGTGGCAATGATTTTATTGACCTCAGTGTATTCTGATGCCTGCTTGTTTTTGACTACAAAGGGATGGACATTCAATTTAGGAAGTGATATTCTAGTGACTTCCTGCTTTTTTTAAAAATATTTTATTTATTTATTTGACAGAGAGAGACACAGCGAGAGAGGGAACACAAGCAGGGGGAGTGGGAGAGGGAGAAGCAGGCTTCCCGCGGAGCAGGGAGCCCGATGTGGGGCTCGATCCCAGGACCCTGGGATCATGACCTGAGTCAAAGGCAGATGCTTAACCGCTGAGCCACCCAGGCGCCCCGACTTCCTGCTTTTTAATGAGTCATTTCATTATGTAACATCACGTAGTCCAGACTGAGATCCAAAACGAAGGACACTAAAACTCCTATGGCCTTTTATTCCTCTGGCCTACCAGAAATCTTTGTTAGAAGATCCCTTCAATTTTATTGTTGAAAGATTCCCAGGAATAACAGAATTCTATACCCCATCTCCTCATTTTCCTACTTAAGAGCCAAATTAAAAAAAAAAAAAATCCTCAGTGATAACCTGAATAGTCATGCTGGCTCCCACTTTTCAATTCCCCTTAGTGACATCAAATAGGTTTATGTCCCATAAATTATTTTTTTTAGTTTAGTCAAACATATTGCATAAAAATTAGTCAAACTTTTACAAAGCATGAAAAAAAAATTGGAAAGCGAGAGAAGCATGTCCCCTCAACCACCCTGGTCTTTGAGAATTGATTAAAAAGTTTACAAGGTTCATTATTAGTAACACATTATGCATGGAAAAATAGCTCTTTCTAAGGTAGTTGGTCTCTTGATGTAACACTGTATGCTCTGGGTGGCTTTAGTTAAAAATGGCTGCTGTCTTGTTCAGAAAATGTTATCACTGTGGGGCACCTGGGTGGGTCATTGGGTTGAACGTCTGACTCTTGATTTCAGCTCACATCATGTGATCTCAGGGTCGTGGGATAGAGTCCCATGTCTGACTCCATGCTTCCCTTGGGAGTCTGCTTGGGATTCTCTCTCCCTCTCCCTCCGCCCATCTGCCTGCTTGCAAATGCATGCTTTCTCTCTCTCTCTCAAAACTAAATAAAATTTTAAAAAATGTCATCACTATGCTTTCCTCCCTTAGATTTTTTGCCTTTAAAACTATTTCCTGGAACCATACATTCTTCAAAATCTAAAAAGAATATTCCAATTGCATGATTCCATTTATATAACATTCTTGGTAAGATCATAGACATGGAGAATAGATAAATGCTTTCAAGAAGCTAGGAAGAGGGAAAGAGGCAGGAGGTGGGTATGGTTATAAAAAGGGTAACACAACTGATCCTGTGTGGTGATGAAACTCTTCTGTGTCTTGATACATGTATCTACAGTGGTAGATACATGAACATACACACAGGACAAAATTGCCCAGAACTAAACACATCCATACACACAAGTAAGTATAAGTACACCTGTGGAGATCTGAATAAAATAGGTGGATTGTATCAATATTAATATCCTGATTATGATATGGTACTACTGTTACATTGATATGTTCCCATTAAGATAAACTGAGTGAAGGGTATATAGGATATCTGTATTATTTCATACAACTGCATATGAATCTATAATCTAAAAATAAGTTTAAGAAATTTTATTCAATGACTTTCTTTTGGGAGAAATAATTCTGTTTAAAAACAGAATTCACACATTCATTTCATCTAGCTTTTTTTCCATCTAGCATTTTTACAATTATAATGATATATATCAGACAACTTGGAAATGAATTGAAATCACAATATGTAAAACTTAATTTTTAAAAATCTCATGGCAGTTTTTATATCTATTTTCTGATGGATATTTTGGTAGGATGGTCTCAATTTCTTTCTTATGAACATTTCATAGAAGAAAATAATTTTATACCAGAATGGAAGTGAATGACTTTTTAGAAAGAAGAAATATGATACAACTGAAATATAGCATATTTTGTACTTTGTGTCTGTAGAGAATATACTTATATTAAAGAGCAATGAATTATTATAGACCATAAAGGCATGCATATTGATTTCTCATTAATTAAATGCTGAATATTTGGTATCATGGAATAAAAAATATTCCATCAATGTTAATAACTAACTGGTATGCTGGATATAGACTGATTTTTTTTTTTTAAATTGAGGCAATCACACCTTATTATTTATAATTTATCTAATCACTGAAGACAAAGCAAACCAACTGAATCCTGGTAAAGGTTGCTATGGTATCCTTAAAGAAAATTCCATTAGATATAATTAATTCAGGTATTAAGGGTTTTGACAATTTCTACCACTAAAAGGAAATTATTTTTAGAATTTCAGTTCAGTGGGGCTTGAAAGATTGGTTCTGTAAGAGGTGGAGGCCCCAAGGGTATGCAAGTACCCATCCAAGTACATGTGGTTGACTGCTTCTCCAGGCTATGGGAATGCTACATAGCTTTGGTCTGCTCAGAACTCTCAGATATTCCAGTCCTCTGGAGGAGCCAATTCTACACCCCAGAAGTAAAGCCAGCAGCATTTTTTCTTCTTCTTCTTTTTCTTTTCTTTTTTTCTTTTTTTCTTTTTGCTTATGACTGCACATCTACTAGCCAGCGACTGCTGCCTGTCCAATCATTGTGTCTTTTGTTCTTCTCCGGCCAAAGTTTGAACATGTGAAAAGAAGCAAATTAATTTCCTATTACTGGGTATCCATTTAGTGGAACAAAAGCTGTTTGTTAACATTGTTGTAATTCTAGTTTAAAATCTACACCTTTTAGGAATGCAGAGGCCCATCAAGAGTTTATAGGATAGATCCAGATAAAGATGGGCCCAGGAGACCTGAATATATGAAATGAACACCTCAAGGCACATTTTCTGCTTTAGGAAACAAGTCTGTAGGGAAAACAGAGAAGGAATGAATAATTATAATCATTGCCATGTTGGAGTGCTATGATGGAAGAGGTATGTTTATTTACTGATTTACTAATTTTTTGTTTTAATATTTTACTAGAAAATAAAACAGATACAAAAAAATCACAGAAATAAAATATATAGCTTAATGAATTACAGGTGAAAAGCACCCAAGTCAAGAAATAGAACTGTGTTTCCATGTGCCACATAAGTCACAAGCCCTTCCCTTTGGTAATAAATAACCATGATTCTGCCTTTTATAGTAATTTTTTATTCCTTGTGTTTTACCACCAAAATGTGATTGTGCAAAATGTGCATCCATAGATAACATGGTTTAGTCTGCCCTTTGTAAAATACGATATGCCTTTTAGTTTTCTTCTTTAATCTATAAATCCACCCATCCCCCACCCCATCTCTTTCTTTTGCTTTCTTTTTTCCATTATAGAATGAGGGCTATTTGACTAGTAGAGTTACCTATGTCTAAGTTTTATTGATTGCCCACTCATAGTACAGTTTAACATGGTCCTTTGTCCTTGGTATTTTTGCAAACTGTCCATTAGACGCAGAGCCTGGATAAGACTCTGGTTCAATCTTTTTGGCAAGACTTTATCACTTGTAGCACACAATGTCTTGTCTTTTTTGTGATTTTAGCAAATGTTGATACTTAATGCTTATATCTCTTTATCCATGGAGGGTTGAAATGGTGGTGTTCTAATTCTAGCATTTCTTTTTCATTTATTGGTTGGATTGCATTTTAAAGAGATATTTCCCCTTGTCCTATTTGATCATGTAGTGGTACAGTTCATGTAAGAAAAAAAATAAGTGCCTATTATTTCATTTCATTTAATAGTTACCAAGATAATGACAGTTTTCAATCATCCTTTGAAAGTGACCACTATTTTAAAATACCATTATGAACTCATGGATTTAAAGGTAGATGGGTTTCAGTCCATAGGAGTTTTTATTATTGAAGTTCAGAATGACTTAATTCAGGTATTTCTCCAAAACCATGATTACTTTTTGTGAGAATAATATTTCAGAATGATAATATGGGCCCTAAAGGAAGCTTATGGCTATGAGGTTAATCATTGTCTTTAGGACTTTCAGTAGGCATAAATAGGAAATTAACAAAAACACATGTATGAATTCATTCCTAGAATAGAAATTTCTAGGAATTCCTGGTATATTCCCCTTTACAGTTCTTGATGTGTGTGTGTGTGTGTGTGTGTGTGTGTATACACCATATTCTTTCCAGATAACTTATACTAACCTTTATTTCTCCTGCCACATTATTTATAATTTTATGGTTAACTAGTTTCACTCTTTTTGCCAATCCAATTTGCCATGATTTGCTGTTCTATGTTCTTAATTTAGATTTTTCTCTAAGTTGCTTAGTATATTTGTAGTTGTTTTTAAAGATGGGCAATAATAGTAATAACAGTAACAATTAACATTACTTGATCAACTATTGTGAATCAGACACTCTACATAGCACTTTACACTCAGTCCTCAAAGCAACCCAATTAGGTAGGCACATACTGACTTTCTAAATGATGAAAATGAGATGTAGGGAAGTTAAGTACTTCCAATAAATCTAAAATTGAATTTTTGGTTTTTAATTTTTAATATTCTAATTTTTAGGTTTCTTATCATATTTTACCTGATTTAGTTTACCTTTTTAAAAAAAAAATCTCTGCTTTTTTTTTTTTTTCTTTACAAAGGTCTTTTTGTGTCCTATTGAGGCTGGCAACTTTTTCTGAAATATTCTTTTGGTTCCTGTTATAAATAATTTTTAAATGTATACCCTTTTCTCCATTTTCTCCAAATATTGTCTAACATTTCTTATTTTGCCCAAGGTGGTTGTTTTGTTTTGTTTTTTCCTATTTATTTACCCTGGGACAATAAAAAACTCTATGCAGACTTGGCATTTGCCAACAGACCGAGTGTGTAGCTTGCTCTCGGCCTTGCTCACTGACCACTTGTGAACTGTCAGATCTCATTTTCTGTTACACAGCTAGAGGGCAAGTTGCTATGTACCACTTTTGCTGTAATAGTTGTCGAACATTTGTTTAATGTAGCTTCAGTTGTTTGAGGAGGAATCTTCTCTTACTCTCTTTCCATTTCGCTGAAACGGATTAATTACCTCAAGGACTACACATCTTAGCGTGTCCTGGGTTCATCATCTCTGTGTCCTCCACCATCTCGTGGTACTGTACATCTTGATTGCACGCCTTCCAGAGCACGTGTGTCGCTAGTGGTTCCGTGCGCGTGCTGTGTTACACGCTAGGTAGCACCGTGCCATTTTCAAACGAACATCCATAAATGCATTTTGAGCAGCAGTTATTTTTGGAAGACTTCTGACATGTTGACAGTCCTTCACTGAGGTTTCAAACATAATTTCTTTAAATGCAGAGTGATGAATAACTTAGTGACATTTTATACAGGATTTTTTCCTGTTCTATGTACTCCTAGTACTGGCTTTTAATTGAACTGACCCTTAAGATATTTTTGATGTAGGGCGCCTGGGTGGCTCAGTTGGTTAAGTGACTGCCTTCAGCTCAGGTCATGATCCCGGGGTCCTGGGATCGAGTCCCACATCGGGCTCCTGGCTCGGCGGGGAGCCTGCTTCTCCCTCTGACCCTTTCCCCTCTCATGCTGTTTCTCTCTCTCTCTCTCAAATAAATAAATAAAATCTTTAAAAAAAAAAAAAGATTTTTTTGATGTAATTCACCAGTTGTTTCTTTTGAAACCTTCTGAATTCTGCTTAAGGAATTCTGTATGATAAAAGTCTGTTCCTCTTCCAATAGCTTCACGATTAAATTATACTACTCACTGCCTAAATTTTTTTTCTTTCCATGTATATAGTGAGTCTAATTTTGATAATATGCATAGATATCAACTCTGCATAAACATCAAAGAAGAAATAGAACAGAAATGGAGTGTTTAATTACATTTCCAGGTAAAATCAAATTTCTCCTTTATAGTGGGAGAAGAAAGTTTGATAGGAAATAGGAAGGACGTGTAATATTAGGGAATGATATTTTGGGGGAAATTTTTATCTTTCCTCAGCAAGGAAGAAACTGTTTTCTGGAATAGTAAATGAGAACGAGTTATGAGCAAGGAAAACCTGAGATAGAGGAGGCTGACTTTGCCTTCATGAGGTATCTGGTTTCAGACACATTGTTCAGCCATATTCTAATAAACAAGGAATCATAGTAAATCAACACCCTTTGGAAGGACTTAAGGTCTTATGCAGTAATAATCTTTCCTTTCCACATCTTACCTTTTTATCCAGAGCTAAGGAAATATGCATGAAATTCTGTCATATTAAATGCTGTTTATTGTCTAAAAAGGAGATCACAAGAAATATTTGAGGTAGAAATGAGGTAGAAAACCTAGTTGTAGATTAAAAACATATGTCTTATCTACACATGAAGTTATTCATAGAGTTTAATAAACTGGTTGTAGATAATTTTTGAAGTCTAATATTTGTAACTTAACAGTAGTTAAGTAGAAAGTTATCTTCTAAAGGAAGAAGTTGTTTTTGCCATGTGCAAACTTCTGTTGATGTTGAGTCTTTATTACTTGCTATATTAAAAAGTCTGTAATAAAATTCTTGGTAAAAGTAAAATCATGAAAATAATTCATACAGCACAACACTAACATGAAAAGATATGATGCTGTGTATCAGTATATAAAATAATATACATGCTTCACCTCATGGACAATTTACATAATTTCAGATAGAATTCAATCAGGACCCCAGTTTTGTTTTTTGAAATAAGGCACAATCACATAAACTTTTGTGTGTGCGCTTTTGAAAATATAAAATGATAGAATAGTATCATATTATGCTGTATTACACTATTTTAAAGTACTTGGAATAGACATACATTTACTTAAAATAGAAAACTGGTTTTCTCGTTTCACAGATGTCCTCTTCAATGCCCTCTGTTTAGAAATGTTATCTAAATTCAAGGACTTACTTAGAGTGTCCACAGAATGAGTATACACAATAAAAACACGTAGCTCTCCTGCATGTAATGAATTGAAGGCTCAGGGAAGTGTGTAAAAACAAAGGACACATAACCGGGATTTTCATGTAGACTATGTAAGAATGTGTGTCTATATGTATATGTAGCTTCATATAAACAAATTGAGTGACTTGGCATTATCCTATGTGACATTGTGCTAATACAATAGATGTTAAGTCCTCTTGAAAATTTATTTTCTTGGCTACCAGGAGGGCAATATAAAGACATTTTTCACACATTTCTCTCATAAGTTCTGGAAGTGGTTTACACGTAGGGTTGATGACATAGCGACAGTATTTCTCACGATCAATTAGGCCAGGCTGTGTTTTAGTTGCTGAGTTACATCAATAGGTTCTAGGGCCCACTAAGGTTTAACTTGGTTTCAGTATCAAATGTCCCTGTGTCTGGTACTGGTGTTCTTTTAAAGTATAAATTTAAGTTCTTCCTTTTTACCTACCTACCTAGTGAAAAAACTGGGACAATCATAGGTCACCAGAGTAACCTAACCCTGCAATTCTGGGCTGACCTTGTTCCTCAGCCTTCATTTCTTTCTTTCTTTCTTTTTTTTTTTTTTTAAAGATTTTATTTATTTATTTGACACAGAGAGAAACACAGCGAGAGAGGAAACACAAGCAGGGGGAGTGGGAGAGGGAGAAGCAGACTCGCTGCTGAGCAGACAGCCCGATGCGGGCTCGATCCCAGGACCCTGGGATCATGACCTGAGATGAAGGCAGACGCTTAATGACTGAGCCACCCAGGCGCCCCACTCAGCCTTCATTTCTTGGCTAGTCTTCAAATAGGGTATTCAGATGTCTGTTGGACATTTCCACTTGGGTTTCAGGACTGATTTTTATTATTTAATGTGACCTCATGGTCTTTGCCCAGCTCCTGTTTTAGACCATCAGTATTTCCTACTCCAGTTTATATTCTACCATCTATCCACTTACCTCAACAAACATCATGGGAGCCATCTTAGCCTCTTCCTATGTGAACACATTACATCTTACCAACAAGACCTCAAAACCATCTCCTCCATTCTACCCTGACTGCCTTGTTAGCTGTTTTTCTGAACAGGACGATATCCTCTTCACCTGGCCAAATTATTCACACCTACACCATTTTCCTGTTTACAACTCTTCAGTGACTGACCACTGTCCTCAGGGTAGCCATGGAGCACAGACCTTGTGGTGACCTTTCCCGAGCCTCCGGACAACTCCTGTCCTTCCCCTCATGCTTTGATGTCATGCTTTGGGATTCTGAGCTGTGTGGATGTTGAAGCTACCATACTGACCTCCCTTCTGTGCCAGTGCTGTTTTCAATGAGCAGAATGACAGTCTCCTTCTCTCCCCGACACACTGCTGCTCACCCTTCAAGTCTCAGCTCCTGTGTCCTCTTCTACAGAATGTTGCCTCTGGTTCTAATCCCTTCCACCACTCAGATTGGGTGCTTCTGTACTCCACTGACACCATGTGCTTACTCCTGTCTTTGCGATCACCTGGGTATACCTCTGGCGTTGCATTTATCAAAAATTATCTGCTATGTATCTTCACCATGAAACTCCATGCTTTTCGAGGGTTGAAATCAAGTCTAGTGTGTTTTGTACAGTTCATGGAGCATAGAAAATGATGATTTGAATTATATATACAATTATAAGTATGCCAAGCTTTGATTAATAGCTGTTTCCTTAAACATTTATATATATTTGCTGTTTGTTTATTTTTATTTATATTTTTTATTTTTTTGAGAGAGCTAGTGCTTGATCTCACAACCCTGAGATCATGACCTGAGCCAAAATCAAGAGTTGGAGGCTTAACCAATTGAGCCACCCAGGTGCCTCTATTTGCTGGTTAGTAAGTTTGGTTATTGGTACCTGTATATCTTTTTGCAAACATGCACGTATACCTGTAAATAACTAATTCTGTTTGTATACCAAGACTTTGATTTTTGAAAGATGGCCTTAATGCTGTTTGTTTTGTGAAAGGCAATCAGGTATAAGAAAATGAAAGGTACCATCAGAATGCTATTTTCTTCAATTGAGTTTTGGGGGGATGGGGTAAAGATACAAAAAAATGTAGTCAAACAAACTGCCAAGTATCATTTGAACATTAAAACAATCTTCTTTTCTGGAGCCAGCTTGTGGCTTTGAAGAAGAATTCCTTGTCTTCTCATCTGACAAGAGCAAATTCCTTAGGATCTCCAAACTAGTGAATAGTTATGTGCCTTAAATTTGTTTTGGCTTGGTAAACTCCAAATGTGTGATTATTATCAATGCTCATTTAACTCTGATTTTAAAGGGGCTTTTAAATCTAAGGTACACATGGTCCTAGCTAATTAGAGGCCTTAGGAGTCTTAGAATTGGTCTATCATTAAATTAACCAATGAGTATGAAATTAAAAAAGAAAAATCCTTAATCCATAAAATAGCTATGCTGTAAGTGGAAAGGTAAACATGTACATTCAGTACATGACTATATTTATTAAAGTAATTTTTTCCATGTCAACAGCTGTTTTTAAAGTGTGGCCAAAATTAAGTAGCTCTACAAATTTCAATGGGGGCTTTTATTTGATTTTATTTTCTAAAATTTATTTAGGTTTTAGTGATTTTTCTGCCTGCACACTTGAATGTGCCTATCCAAACGATAATTTTAACTGCTTAAATGTGACCATCGATCAGGAGAAAGTCATTCTTTTTGTTGTTTACTTTATGGGGAAAGAAAACTAATTGAAAGCACACCATTGGTGCATTATCCTTCTGGGATTTTAATCAGAATTAGGTTAGACCTTTTCCCGAAACCCTCAGTACCTCTATTCTATATTTTCCATCTTTCCATTTCTCTATGTCACATTCTGGAGAGTATTTTTTTTTTCCTTTTTTACCTTTTGATTCATTAATTCTTCTGTTACCAAACATGCCCATTGGATTTTAATTTTGGTAGTTAAATCTTTCATTTCTACTACTTTCACTTGATTTTTTTTTTTTTTCCAAATCATCTATGTCACTTTTTATGCTTCCCTGTTCCCCGGAGATATTTTCAAGCTTGTCATTTACTTCATTAAACATAGCACTCACAGTGACTTTGGTAATTTTAATATCTAAAGTCTCTACAGGGCTCTTTCTGTTTGTTGTTTGTGCTTGTTTTTACTCACGTTGCCTTGCTTCCTGTGCTCCTCATTAATTTTCACTGCTTGCTTGCCGTCAACCTTGGAAATTCTTTGTGTGAGCTAACTTTTTGGTCTGGGATGAATGTGTCCTTCTTCAGAGGTGCTTTGCATTTTCTTCTGCCAGCCACCTGAGGGCGCTATCTCGACAAAGCACCTGTATATAGTTGAGTTTTTTGGTCCACTTAGGCGGCTAGCACTCCAGGTGCAGATCTGCTCGAGGTCCAGTCTGTGACCACACATGCCTAGATAGAGGCTCTTTTTGTCCTTTTTCTTTTGTTCTGTTTGGCATCGGGGCATCTCTCCAGTCCCTGGAGGCAGAGGGGGGTGGTGTGGAGGTTGGTTCTAGGTCACTTTTACCAGAGGATGTAGCCACTGGAGCACTTACTTAGTAAGACTTCCACAATGGGTGGGCCTTGGCTTCTACAGGTCAAGAAACAAAGGCTAAAGGGTGAAATATTAGTATAAGCCCTGGGGATGGAAGTGGCCAGATGCTCCTAAGAAAGAGAAAAGGCACACTACTTGCTTATGTATTTCCTATACCTATGATTCTACAATTTCAGTACTAGTCAGCTTTTGGTGAATACATATTCACTGTTGACATGGCATGACCTGACATTAGTTTTGTCACAAAGCCATGAAAATCATGCAGCAAATAATTTAAATATCTAATAAGAGTTGTGGCCCTACCAGACATGAAGACTATGAACAGAAGTAAGAATCAAGCTGTGTATAGAATTGCAGACTCCATTCAAATGGCAGCCTCAGTTAACGTGTAGCCTGCTGATCAAACCATTCCATTTGTAGGGAATAAAATATTTAAAGGGACTCATCTGTGTAAATTTCAGGGGCATTCAAGCTCATGGCCCCTAAAACTCCATCAGAATAAGCAGTGCCAAGAGATTGCCATTTGCCATTGAGATAGTAAAGCCAGGTCTTGCCTGGTATAATTATTTCCTTACAACAGAGATTCTCTATTCAGGCTGCATATTTCCATCACCTGAACAACTTTGCCGGGGGGGGGGGGGGGGGGGACTCATCCCCAGAAATTCTAAGTGGGTTAGATTGAAGCTAGGCTTTAATCATCTTATTTTTTCCCTTTACAGAATCCTTGGTGGTTTCAATGCATAGCCAGGATTGAGGACCTCTTCCTTAGTGATATGCATGTCCTTTAACCCTTAAAAGTTTAATATAGAATATAAAGATAAATACATTGTATTAAAATTTTGCATTGCATTTGACAATAAGCTCTGTATGTGGTTAGTATTGAAGGGTTTTTTTTTTTTTAAAGATTTTATTTATTTATTTGAGAGAGAGAGAGCACATGAGAGGGGAGAGGGTCAGAAGGAGAAGCAGACTCCCTGCTGAGCAGGGAGCCCGATGCGGGACTCGACCCAGGGACTCCAGGATCATGACCTGAGCCGAAGGCAGTCGCTTAACCAACTGAGCCACCCAGGTGCCCAGTATTGAAGGTTTTTGTTAATGTTCAAGAGAATTTGATGTTAATTGACTAGCTTCATGATTCCATTCTAAGATGTGTAATTAGTTTTAGGATATGGGAATCTTGAAATGTAATAAGGCAATTTGGCTAAATTTATAGACCTAATTGGACTATTAAAAGAGCTTGAGAGAGACCATTTTTACATCTGACTAGATCTATTAGGATTAATAACCACAGAATGTTTTGTTTGTTATTCAGACTTTTGAAGGTTTTTGAAAAGAAAATCCCACATATTAAATTTTAAAATGCAGTTTGAAATGTTTATGGGGCTTAATAATCTAATTTTGTAAATGAGACCAAATATTAATAAAATTTTCTCTTGAAGGTGATTTTAAATATGTTATTTGGTTTACAAATAGATAATGAAATTTATAAGTTCAATGTAATTGCTTGAGGAATACTAGAATTGTTATTTACAATTTTGTTAATTGAATATTTTCGAAGTAGTCACAGTGGTCTTTTTTTTTTTCATGTTCAAGAACAATTCTCAAGAATACCAAAAACTTACTTTGACAATTGTGATTTTTCTTTCTCCTTCCCAAAATAAAAATAGATTTTTTTTTCCTATTTATGAAGGTGACACACAATTCAGAGTGCAGTAAGGTGCAAGGAATGAAGGGGAACACATTTGTAGCACCTGATTGCAGTGGTTAGCAGTTTGCGATATCCTTTAACAACTGGCTGGCTGATTGATAGGTTTAACTGATCTATGTATCTTTATCTTTCTGTCATCTATCTACTAATATTTGACTAAATGGAATGATATTACATGTGCTCCTTTATAACCTTTTTGATAGTCTCTTTTGACCATTTGTCCTTATAACTTTTAACTCTAAGGATTGCCTTGTATTCATTATAGGGGTTTACCATAGTTTATATGAGCATTTTACCACTTATTAAGTCATTTTCCAAATTTTCCATTATAAACAATACTGTGAAGAACATATCTGAGTTTTTACCTTCAGGCAATTGTGTGACTATTTCCAGAGGAATCATTTCTAGAAGTACAAACTGCTCTGAGTTATGGATTTTGGGATGTATCACCAGTTGGCCTCTAGAAGATTCCCAGGCCTGCAAGATTCAGAGAAATAAACCAGTTCTTCTGAGGGCAGTTGGGCATTTTCAGATAATTTATGCCTTTTCCTTCTTTTGAAATGAGTTAGTGGTTTTACTCTAGTTCTGATTTAGGTTAATAGTAGTGGGAAGAGTTTGGATGGCTGGATCAAAATCCTACCCTTAACCCACCCCATCTACCTTTGGTATTTTAATTGTCATTTAAATTCTCAATTTTGTCATTTCGTAATGGAGATAATATTTACTAAAGCAATTCCGAGAGAGAATAATTGTGTGAAAGTAGGAGATTGGAGCCTAACACACAGGAAGAGCCCAGGATGTATTTATTTTCTCTCTACCTGGACATAAAAAAATTGAAATTCACTTGGTCCCTCCTAGGACTGAACTTCACTCTTTGAATTGCATAAGAGATGGGGCACAATTTAATTTTTCAGCTCTTGCTTGAGACTTCACTCTGACATCTCTTTGCGAGTGGCTGATATTTACTAAAATTTTCAATAGAATGATGCAATCATCCTGTTTAGTACAGAAGCTTCTTATGTGTTTTTCATGACTGAAATATATTGTCACAACATTAAAACTTCCTTTGAAGAGATAACTAGCAAGTCCATTTAAAATAGCTACAACAGTGTCTCTTTTCCTATCCATATCATAAAATTTAAGTGGACGGATTTAATCACAGGGAAAATAAAGTCTCCATAAACACTGTGTAGTTCTGAGTATTATACAAAGAGGTATTTGGGCTGAGACACAAAGGTGAGAATTAGTTTTCAGTATATAAAACAAGGAGAAAATGAATGCAAAAACATTTGCCTTATTGAGTTTGAGTAGATGCAACTTAGTGAAAAGAATTTTTCCTCTGAATGAGCAACACGGCATCAATTGCATAATTGTATATGGGATCCTTCAATCCCTAAGTATCACTTAGGAAACAAACTTAGCATATAGTTCAATTCCTTCATTTTACAAATGAGCAAAATGAGATTCAGGAAGGCTCTAATGTATATTTGATTTCTTTAAAAAGAAGATCCTGGAGTTTTTGTTTGAATGAATTGCAGAAAAAATGTGTTCATTTTCTGCAAGAGGCGACTGATAGCTGGAGAATCTGAAATGGCAGTGATAAACCAGGATCCAGGCCGGGGGATCCCGTAACACTGATCAACACACATGCTGGAAAGGCAGGAATAATAAATGGTTTTATTTATCAGCCTGAAACTTTTCAATATCTGAAGGAAAATTCAAAATCAATTCAAGTGGGAAAGTGATTGGTCAACAAATAGCAATCTGTTGTTTGCAGACAGTTTTGTTGATCCTTGGATATTTCTCGGAGGCTCCGAGTTCATGAGTGCAGAAAGGTTTTCAGGGGTGTAGTTTAAGGAATATCAGGATGCCAGTCCCATGTTCCCAAGTATTTCTACCCAAGATAAATTGGCCATTAGAATACACATATTGTTTTCACTGCCCAGACACAGTGACCGCTGTCGCTAGGGACTCAGTTCTCTAGTTGTCTATGTAAAGGTGGACCCATTCACGCACCTGTCTGCATGGCGCAAGTCCAGAAACTTTAGAAGGAGTAAACCAAAAGAAATAGTTCTGAGTATGTACATGAGTAAAAAGCATGGACAGAAGCGGCAAATTCAATGTGAACAATGATCAGAAAGCCTATGATTGTGTCAATCCATGTTTTTAGGTCTCCTCCTTTCTCTGTCCCCTGCCCTTGTCAGATGTAAGATGCATGCCTGTGGGAAGACTGTGTTGAATTGAAAGAGACTAGATCAGGGGATCCCTTTAACTCGCTGTCCTCGAGGAAGGTGTGAGGTGTCAGATGAGCCCTCTCCCTGGCCCGCACTGCAAACCCAAACTGAGAGTCCGCCTCTCAGCACAATAACGTACTTCAAACTCCAGGTGTGTCTGCAGGACTGGTATTTGGCCTTAAAAAAATTTATTACAGATGTCTGGAATGGAAGACTGTTGACTAGGTGCAAACATTACCTCATACTCCATTTGACTAGCACAGTTTGTGGGGGGAGATTATAAAGGTAAATAAAAATGTGCTAAAATGTAAACGTGCGCTATTTCTTTAGCAAATTGGGTTTTCTTGTTATAACCATTTCAGGGTTTTATGAGTCAGATAATAGAAATCCTGAAATTAGGTACAGATTTACAGCTTGTTAGGGGAACGTTCCCACTAATCCCTCAAATATTTGATCCTCACGGTCTCTTTTGTGGACTTCAGGAGAACAGCTTCTTTAATGTCATGTCTCTTTTAGCGCTTTCCCAGTCTCTGTAAATTTTAATGACAGGCAAAGGTTGACTGTCTTTTTGCATGGAAAGATCTAAAGCAATGGCGGTAGTGAGGGCAGGCACCAGGGCAGGTGACAGAGACTGGGGTTTTTGTCACTGTGTTCATGTCATGTTTCCCCATCCTGATGGTAGGTCCCCAGAGGGAAAGCGCCGTATCGTACTTGTTTTGGAGGACCGAGGAGGCAGAGCAGAGAGGACAGTCTGTACTATGGGAGGGTTATCACCCAGGAAGCAGAACACAGAGAACAATAGATGCCGTTTGGTGAGGCTCAGCAACAGAATGTGGCGAAGGGGAATGAAATGCCGTAGCAATCTGACCTCAGTGTCACAGGACATGGGTTGAAAAATGACATGTAGATCTGATCTGTACCATGAAAGCAAAGAGGGTTTAAAAGAAATATTTATTGGATGAGGGACTATTTGGATTCTTTTGGACGTATAGAATTAGCATGTTTCTAATAGGTTACTGAGCAGCCTTTTTTAAAGGGCTGGGAGGGGGGAGTCTGTCTTGGCCAATGAAATGACCTGAAGTGTGCCTCTAGAACATCTAGTGATGAAAGAATTGGTTAGCCCTGAAATCCTTGTGGAAGTCTGCCAGCAATGTGTTGTGATGGTCCCAAATGTCCTGGCTTTGCTTTGGAGCTGTTGAAAACTTTCCCTGTCTCTCTTTCAAAGGGCGGCAGAATCAAGTTCCCTAAGTGTGTTGCTTGACTTGGAGTCAAGTGTGGGCTCCGTCATCAGGAGCTGGAGGCAGTGGCCCTTGAAAGAGTCCTTGGATTCTTGTTAATCTTTCTGTGACAACGCAGGGTATGCACGTTTGTCTTTGCTGAGACCCCCACCCCAGGATCCCGGCCTATTTCTGCCTCTTTCTTTCAATTACATGGGTCATATGACAAATACGTTTCGGTCTACTAAAATAGTAATTGCAAAAATCATTCTCCTTTAGTGTGTGACTTTCCATTTTGTGTTGCCTGTTGTTGACTGCCGCTATCACTCTTCTGGTATTTATGCGGCGTTTCACCTTGGAAACCAGGTGTGGTGGTAACCAGGGGTTGGCAGCTGCAAGAGAAAAGTGAACCTTCATTGACAATGTTTTATTCTTCAAGATTCCTTTCAGAAGGTGAAATAAATACTAAATTGGGAGGCCCGACACGTTCAAGCCTGTTAACCGTGTGACCTGATTCTGAGTTCATATGCTATACTCTACGTCACAAATATAACATGGGGTTTCAAATATTAACCTTCATAATCATGCTTTCCCACAACAAAGAGTCACCAGTTAATGCAGAATTAGAGATCAGATGGTTCTTAAGTGAATAGCTTTGAAGTGTCCCTAGGGATTATTACACTGATGTGAAAAATCACAAGCGTTCACACCATTCCATGTGTTTTTAGTTACATAATTCTTTTATAAAATCCCTTATTGGTCTTTTAAAAAATCAATTTATTGGAGGTGGTGGCCACGAGTACCATCATTTTCAAGGAAAATATCTGACTTCACCTGCCAAGAGTAGCCAATCTGACATTAGGTCTGTTAATGATTTAACTTTCTCTTGCTGAGGTCAGTGTGAGTGTGTTACTGCTTTTAATTATCGGTGAGATCTCCTGCCTCTTGACAGAGGAAGAGAATATATATAGATAATATGTTAGAAAAACGATTTTGGTTTTCATTATAAATTATGACTATACTTTCTATGAATCACGGTAAAAATTTTATTTTGGTATACTTCATTGTTACTTACTTTTTTTTTTCTATTGCCCTCTAAGGAGCTTATTTTTAGACAGTATTTTCTCTAATTGTTCTCCTTTACCCCACCTGAAATTAAATACTAAGAATAAGAAGATTTTATTGGGTAGGGTGTTTTACACAGTCCCAAGACTGAATTTTCACCCTCTTGGTAGTGAGGCCCTCATTGAAAATGCATGGTTTATTTGAAATGAACTTAGGTATAATAAAGTAATTTTTAAAATTTTCTTATTCATTATAAAATAATTTATGTTCAGTACAGAAAAATGAAAATGCAAAAATTTATATGAACCCATCCAACCAGATAGTCATTGATAACTTTGATGTACCTACTTGCAAATCCTTATCTTGATATGTTGTGTGTTTAGTATCTTAGACAAACAAAAAAACTATACCATATATAATGTTTTGTAACTTGCTTTATTCGTTTAATAATATTCTGTAAATACCTTTTTTTAGACCAAAAATAGACTCTTACAACATCATTTTTACTGACTTCCTGTTGCATCGATTTGTCATAATTTAACCAACACCATATTATTTGACATTTTGGTTGTTTTAAAAATCATTGCACGATTGAAAATCATTTAAAAAGTCACTGCACTTCTTTTCTAACTAAAACTTTTTGCACATTAACTGCTTAACATTTTCAGGAGGAGAATTAAAATCCATGTACACAACAAAGTCTTTTTGCAAGAATCTTGTACCAGTTTCCATTCCTACCAGCAGTAATTGAGATTGCTCATTTTCTTACAACTTAAACAATGAAAAGTATTATCACTTTTTAAAGTATTTCCCATTTTGATGGGCACAACCGCTGTTTTAGTAGGTTTCCCTTTATTTCTAGAAGGGTGGTTTGTATTTTCATGTATTTACTGCTTATTTGTATTTTGTTAGCCTTTTTCTAACTTAAAAAATTAGCATCTGATTTTTTCTTCAGCTTTGTACAAGGTCAGTGTAAAAAGAAAAGCAGTTCCTGAATGTAAGTTTATGTTAGGGCAAAACAAATATTTGTATTTAAGACATAGACTTGTTAAATGAAAAGGAGTAGTATTTAAACAGAGCCTTTTTTGGGACAGGAGAAGATTAGGGGGATCAAGCAGGGATGACCTACAGATTTAGGGTTTATTAAAATACGTAATCTTTCTCAAAGGAGAAGACATCTTGTAATTTGTTAACATGGTACAGAGAGTCATGTATCTGTAAGCCTACTTCTTATGTGACAGGCTTGGCCTTTTGAAGAATTAGGGAAATAGTTCTGTTTCAGTGCTTTTGTAGATGACCATTTATGAAATTTAATCCACCTCATTGATTTTTGCAAGTTCACATACTTCATCATTGGGATGCTTGGACTTCTTTCATTTTGTTTTTTTTCTCTGTTGATTCAATGAATTAGAACAACTCAGTAACTGCTACATCAACTTTAGCTCGTAAGCAGGTTGTAGCTAGAAAGATACAGGCTCTTTATGGCTAGGATTCTTTTATCAAAAATCTCAGTAATAAAATAGATGATACATTAAAAACAAAGACACATTAACTTTGGACAGAAAATCCACATACTTTTGCCAATACTTGATACTAAAATATAATACAGGATATAGGCAAAGATTGTATGGAAATCACATGTGGACAAATGCTGTTCTGGGAGTTGGTTGAGTACATTCTATCCTCACAACAATATTATAACCCCTATTTAAAATGTGAGGGAACCAAAGCTCCCCCATGACCTTGTGACTGGTCTGGAAGCAGTGTTGATGTTACCACAGTCCTTTGCCCTTTCCAGGACCGTATATGTAAACATACAGAAACATAGTATTCTTAGAAAAGCACTGATAAACACCACATAGTTCCATATGTCAGCAGGTGGGTCTGAGAAGTGCCTGGAGAAAGGGTGCTAAGTCTCTGACTGATTCAGGGACAAGAGAGTGAGCACCACAGGAGCCCGTGAACTGCTATGGATAACCCAGTCCCGAGTACCTTAACCTTTTCTCAGATGTTGACAAGCCAGTCTTCTCAGGTAAAGCTCCTGTCACCCAGATCCCTCTCCAGGTGGCCCCTGTTTCAGTAACTCCAATTTTCCCACTTCAGTGCCCGAGACCCTTCCAGGAGGACTCGAATAGCAACCCGGAATGCTTTGATTTCTGGGAATACGATTTCACTCTTGTACGAAAGCTGGGAAAGCCTTCATCAGCTCCTTCTGAGTTTTGTGATTGTCTTCCCCTTCTCTGCCCACCCCCCGACCCATGCATACCTGTGTGACTTCTGCTAGTTAGCTTTGCATCATGTCAGAGTCCGAACCTGGCCTGTGATGGAAGGGAAGAACACTCCAAGTTCATCAAATCTTCCTGTGCCAGGTGCTTTCATATTTGGGTACTTCTCAGATTTCCTGGTTAGACTGTTAGATATGCATGTCTGCCTTTCATCCCACTCCCTTTACTAAGTGAAATGTAGTCTAATGAATGATTTGACTAACTCATGGACATTTCTTGCATCCTCTTTGGATGTGCTTCTCTGGGAGCACAGGCAGGTCTCTGTATCCCCAATCCCCTGCACCATCTCTCTGCTCCCCTCTCCTTGCCACTTATCTCCTTTGAACGGAGACCCTCAACCACCAAGGGCTCCATGCTTGATCTCTCTCTCCACAAGAGGTCAAGGACATGTGTTGCTTTTCTCTACCCAGCTTCCCATCCCACTTAACTGATGCTTATTCTTGCCCCTTCTGCGGTATGAGACCCCACTTGCTCATGGGCATACAGGGTGGGCATAGCAAGTAGCAAGGAAGACACATTTCCTACATACATTCAACCTTCCCTGGTTATATATCAGACCCCCATGGAGAGGTTAAGGGGGGAGCAGAGTTCATAACTGGAGTGGGCACCTTTCTGGAGGCCAGCATCCTGTGAAAGTTTATTCCTACTTGCTATGTTGTCTGCAATTCTCATGTTTTAGAAGTGCGTGCCTTTCAGTATGTTGTTGCTTGTAAAATATATTTAATGCCATTCATATTGTTCAATCTCAGCTATCCCATTGGTTCTAAATGATTTAGAAAATTTCACCAATGATGGTTTTGTTAATTTTGTTTCTTTACAGAAAAATACTTGCACTTGGTCTCTTTAACCTGTGGGAAATACATGTTAGTATCCATACACCTCACGATGTAGAGGACCGAGAGGTCACAGAAGTAGGGAGTAAAGATGAGATTAAAAACCAGGTTTGTGTAATTTCTAAAAGAACACATGGTACATTTTCCATGCTGCTTTCCACATTATCAATGACCCTTTATTGAATTTGAAAATCAAACTGAATGGAAAAGGGTAAATGTGGAGAGAGGAATATTCATTTACGTGAATTCATGTATAATGTGAAGTTTACTAAAGTGAATAGCCAATTTATGGGTTATAAGTAATCTATCCCGATACTGTATTCAAAACATGACAGAGGCAAATAATACATTCTTACCAGCATGGGATCTATTTCTCTAGAGAGTTACATGGTGGCTCTTCATGGAAGAGAACGATCATAAAAACACTGGTAGGTTATCTCGTCGGGTGGGGTTGTAAGAATTATGAAATCATGCAGAAGGGTGTAGCACACATCTGGCCTTTCATGAAGTTGGGGAAAGTGTGACATTTACTTCTATTCAACATGTGAAATTACATATTTTGTCATGACTTTTTCTTTCATTTTTAAGATTTTTCTCATTGTATGTTTTCTAGAATAGATATTTATTATGGAAGTAATGGCTGAAGGTCATGCCTTTCAGATTGTCCATAAATAATATAGTAGGAGTCTGTCACAACTCACAGAATTCAAATAGAAATCCTTTGGTTATTGGGAAAGTGTTTACATTCATGTCTATTGGTCATAAATTTCCATTTTTGGGTAAACCTGTTCTAATCTAATGAAAATTGGTAAGATTTTGTCATTGTCAGTGATCTCAACGTGGTCACCATTATCTTTGCTCTTAGTTACTTTTCTTGGAGAAATTTCATGGTTATGCTTACTAATGGTTTTAAGTTGGAGGGTGGTTAATCCCTGAAGTTTTTCTAAATCAGAATGCTATTTGGATCTCACTTTTATTAATGAAATTGACTATTACATTCTGAAAAATCTTGTTTTCTGTAGCATTTTCAAATTTGCAATTGTCTTGAACTTCATGACTGAAATTGTGCACCCCCATCTTGTGGAATTTGGGTATACCTCTGTTGAAGAACGGTTAAATCTAAGATAATCCTTAAGATCTGGATCTCCACATTGTTAGGAATCATACTTCCTTGTCTTACTTACCTTTGTGTATTTCTTGAGATATCCGAGGTCTTCAGAAACTAATTAATGTTTGAGGAGTTTTTTTTTTTTTTTTTTTTAAGACCCTCAGTCCTACTTTTTATGCTTCTTCTCATTACAGGTTATTTTCCACCTTGGCAGGAATAGCCCTCTAAAAAATTTGTCATTGTATATAGTTGGTATAAGGGATACTCAGAATATTTAGCCACTGTTTCACCAAAGGCTCTGGCTAATCTGAACCCCAGCTCAGTTCAATCTGAACTGCTGTAAATGGCTGGGGTGGCTGGGTCCATGCTCTCCAGTTGAATGATTGCTGGTCGGGGGTATTTGTCGAGCATCCGTCTTGAATAACTTTTTTGTCTTTTTGCTTTTTACTAACCACACAGTCAGTATCATAGATCATGGAAATGTTGACAGAGAGACCATTGCGATCATCGTTGAAAATGACCCTGATGAAAGAGCAATTAGAAAATCGCTTCCATGTCCTTTTCATGTGGACCTGTAATCATTAGATGCTTCAATGCAATTCAGAGATTTTTGTGAATCCAGTTCTACCCTTGTTTCATCTTCTGCAAATGCAACATACTTTGCAAATATTAATTCCCAGCACTTGTACATGATGTAGGAGAGTTAACTCTGCTGTATTTAAGATAAAGTTAACAAAGAAGGGAGATTAAATCTAAGTGCTGTCAGGTCAGTGGTAAACCCAGGATAAAGATTCAAAAGAAACATTTCATTTATAATTCTGATTTTTCATGTTCCTCTGGAGTCCAGGCATGGGCTCTTCTAGGTAGACAGGAATGTTTATTTAAATATTTTAAAGTGATTTATTAAAGTAGATGTGTCAGTATTTTTTGTATGCACGTGAGATCCTTGAGAGATTACACAATTAGAAAGGAAATAGATGAGACCTCACCCTGGTTGCAGGACCAGAATTCCCTTTAGCTGAAAGCAGGCTGAGAGAAAGAGATTTTGCTCTTTTTAAAGAGGCATGTAATCTGTATGTTTATTCCTTTCTTATACCAGAGATCCTTTCTCATGTCAGAATGTGTTGCTTAGCACTGCCTAGGGGGTCGCGAGCTTTCTCCATCCAGTTTCTTCCTTACATAACAGAGAAAGGGAGGCAGAAGTTAGGGGCCAGCCGTTTCTTTTCTTTTAGCTACATTCATATTAATGTATATATCTCCCTTTTCTTCATTAAGCTGCAGGACTCACCTTCTTTCTAAACCTTCTTTCTGAAGAGCAAAGAAAGGGAAGTTGAGAAACACTGTGATCACATCATTCTCTGTTAGGACCGGCCAAGGCATGGGAAATTTTATATATATATATATATATATTTAATTTTATTTATTAGTTAAATTTATTTAAGAGAGGGAGAGGGAGGGGAGAGTGAGAGAGAAAATCCTCAAGCAGACTCCCCACAGAGTGTGGAACCAGTTGAGGTTGCAGGGCTCTATCTCAAGACCCTGAGATCATGACCTGAGTCAAAACCAAGAGCCAGACACTTAACTGACTGAGCCACCCAGGCGCCCCAGGAAATCATATTTCTAATGGGAAATAGAAAGACACTCTCAGAATAACTTTGAGTATTTGCTTTGACCAGAGAAATGCTAAGAAAAAAACGCTGCATTCTTCTCTGATGGAGAAAGAAAGGCAGCTAGAGAAATGCAAGGCAGGTAGGTTGGAGTGACAAGTTAAAATGAACCTAAAGCTTCACTAAGGAGGAATTTACATTTTTGCCCAAACGGAAGTTAAGTGCTTACGTGTTCTAATAGTGTTAGAAAACCCTTTCATTTTTGATTAATTTGGAATAGTTTGGCCTGCAGGAATGAAAAGACTGAAGATAAAATTTTAAGTAACTTCATCTTTATTCTTTTAAAGATCTTAGTAATTTGTTTTAATTCTAACCTTTTATTCTGCTAATTCCTTGTCACATTGTTTCATCAGAGAAAGGATGCAAGAAAAGGCTTGCCAAGATGACTTAACTTAGTAGAAGAGATACATTTAAAATTAGTGGTATGTGTATATGATAGGAGTTAGAATGCTAGAAACTTAAACATACCATATTAGGTATGGCATGTGGATGGAGGTGCTGGTTCTGGAATCAGATAATCCAGGTTTAAAGCCTGGTTCTCTACCCGCCCCCCCCCCCCCCCCCAGTGGACTTGAAACACTGACTCCGCCTATCTCTGCCTCTTTTCCTCATCCCTAAATTGATACAGTATGTGTAGCAACGGCACAAGGATGGGATGAGGACTAAAGTAATGTAAGTGCGGGCGCCTGGGTGGCTCAGTCATTAAGCGTCTGCCTTCGGCTCAGGTCATGATCCCAGGGTCCTGGGATTGAGCCCCGCATCGGGCTCCCTGCTCCACGGGAAGCCTGCTTCTCCCTCTCCCACTCCCCCTGCTTGTGTTCCCTCTCTCGCTGTGTCTCTCTCTGTCAAATAAATAAATAAAATCTTTAAAAAAATAATAAAAAAAATAATGTAAGTGCCTCAGAATCGCGGCCAACCCAAAGCTGGTGCTCTAGCCATGTCACTTGTAACTACTCAGTTAGCATCATTCCTTTTATATTGCTAATATTTTTATCTGTTCCTTTCTCCTGGGTAAACTTCCAGCTTGTCTATATTAAGTGATCACAATTTAAATTTTCAGTGTCCAGAGTGTGTTTCGGGGTGTTTTTGTTTTTATTTTTAAACAAAATTCTTTGCAAGCTTCCCATTGTGTTCAGTCCCAACTCCCCACCCACTGGCGCCCCCCCCGCCCCTCCCCCACCCTTCATTAAGGGACCCAGCACTGGCTTAATAATGATGAGTACAGACCTTGACTTGTTTTTCACTGGATGGCTTTTACTTCCCTGGCACACCAACCAAGATGTTAGACAAGATGGGTTTGGGGATAGAAGAGATCCTTTTAGTCAAAGGTGAAGATGAAACTGATTACGTCCCAATGTTATTTTCAGGTAAAGTAACTGCTTCTTTTGTTACTTGTTCACAATGTGCACAGAGGGGAAGATAAAAACACGGGGATCCTTGGGTAAGGCAGAATGCATTCCTGGAGAACTTTACAACACACTGCACCACAGTTTTGAAAGGTCATCACGGTGCTATTTAATATTCTTAGTGTAGTGGGTTTTGTTTTCCATATTGAATCCCAAAGTGCTTTCAGCGGCTTGTAGCTGCCAACCCTTCCTGCCCCCCCTCCATTTTCTACATTTTGTATTCCTTTCCCTTCCTCACTCCCCCACCCATCTCCTCTACTTTCCCCTTCTAGGTCTTTGTGCTCCACATCTCATTCCCTACTTCCCTCTGGTCACCACTCCCTGTTGCATTTTTTATGGTAAATACAATAATTGTGCAATGTGAGCCCACAGGGGTAATGCACATTTGTGTCTGCATATCTTTTTGGTAACTTAAACCAGAGAAATATGGTGAGTATCCTCTTATTTACAAACAATATACTCATAATTCCATTTAATTGGAGATAGCTTAGGCTGCTTTCTGATGTAACCTCCTTGCTACTTCAGATAAAGAATCTACCCAAGCTTTCAGCTGAGCAGGCATTTTGCCTAAAAATTGACCCTGTGGTAGTGAGTCTTGGGGCAATTGTGCATTCCACAACACCTTAGCCTTTTGTGTGTGTGGTGAAAAGTAGCATACTGATCTGGATGCATCCCAATCAGTTAGAGTCTCGCTGAAACTTGTACCAAGTATCAAAGAAAAAAAATTAAATCAAGCCAATCGGTCTAAAAATAGATTCCCCAAATAGAATATGAAGTTTTTGGTTAAGGACCCTTCTTGCATTTTGATATGAACTCTAGCAAATTAGGGTGTTGGTTACAAGTTTATAGAGCCCAGTTTTCTTGTGGAACAAAGAATGGACTGACATGGGTTGTGATGAAGAAGTATTATGTCATATCTATGGGTGAAGGAATACATGTGTATCCTATTATAAATCAGAACACTTGTCCCTCCTAAATATTCTAGCCAGGAAGTTAATTCGTTGGGAATCTTATTTACACATATGTTGGTAATGTTTATTACTTGTTCCTTCTATGTAAATGGCTCTACTTTTATTAAAGACAAGTATCTATTTGGAGAGAAAACTATTTCTCGGCAGAGTTCTCAGCTCAGCGATGCCTGTGTCTCCCTGAGCTTTATGAGTAAGAGCTGGCTCTTGAATTAACACGTGACTGTTCTGCACAGAGGAAGACGAAAGTGCTAATGCCTAACCTGAAGGCTTCTTTTTGAAGATCATACATGCAACAGGAGGTAGATGTTAGCATTTCACAAATGGCGCTTAGTATTTTAAGAAAACATTTTTTCTGTAAAAATGGAGACGTGTGGAAAAGTCGCATCCTTCATGCTGGATCTCTTGTCTTCAAGCTCCTGATACTCCACGTTGGCTGCCACCCCCAGCTGTCTCCTCCTGAAATACCACACTGCCAGCTCTGTCTAATGTTACCCAGAACGACTGGCACCACTGGATCCTCCATTAATAAAAATGAAAACAACATTCATCAGTAAGACAAACTGGGCCATTTTCAGACAGCCTCTCCTACACTGTCCTGCCACTGCCTCCCCTGCGGTGTGGTCAGTAAACTCCTGTCTCCTTTAAAAAAAGGGGACGGGGGAGCCTGGGGGGCTCAGTGGGTCAAGCATCTGCCCTCGGCTCAGGTCATGACCCCAGGGTCCTGGGATCGAGCGCCGCATCGGGCTCCCTGCTCTGCGGGAAGGCTGCTTCTCCCTCTCCTCCCCAGTCCTGCTCTCTCTCACTGTCTCTGTCACTATCTCTGTCTCTCTCTCTCTCAAATAAATAAAAATCTAAAACAAGTCATTAAAAAAATTGGGCCATTTTCCATTAATAAAAATTGGACCTTTCAGGCATCTCATCTAATCTTAGCCTTTCCATTCTTAACAAGTTTAAAAAAAAAAAAGCCAATTTAATCCAATAAGTAGAAACAGATACATGTTAAAAGAATACATATTTAACATATGCACATATGCTTATGAATATATGTCCACATATGTCCACACATATGTATGCTTGTGGAAATTCAAGCACCACGTCATTTATTAATGGAAACCAATGCCTCCAGAGAAGGCAAAGCATAGTCCTAAAACAGAGAGTAGTAAAGATGAGAAAAGTTGGAAAGAATATGGTTAGTGTACACATATAAAGAAATGATAAGGGAGTCAGGGGGCTGGGAGGCATAACTAGGTACACAGAGGAAAGACTGAAGAAATAGTGAGTAGTTCTTCATGAAAGTAACTCCAGGCTCAGGTCTGTGATATCAAGAACATGTAGGAATGGTAATAGGCTCACAGATAAGGCTAAATTGATGAAGAGGCCTTTTTTGAAAGAAAGAAGGAAGTGAGGATTCCTCACTTCTGTATGTTGGGAGGATCTCCATAGCATCGGAGTTGTTTAGCTATATATTTTTCTTTTAATAATCGGATATTACCAGGTCATCTGGGGAAGGAAATGCTTTGAAAAAGGAAGTGATAATGAGGGGAAAAGTCTTAGAAAGTCAGACTGTGGAATGGGTTGGTGGATTCTTTCTAAGTATTTAATTTCCTGTCTAGGAGGTAGGTTTCTGACTTTGTATCTTACGAGCGAGGTGACCTATTGGGCTATTTGCTGTGACGTCCACTGCTTTCCTGCCTGTTTTATCTCCTGGATGCCTAGAATAATCTGAGAGGAGACAACAGAGAGCAAGCATATGTGCAATACAAAGGCCCCATGAAATCTGTGAGCCTGCTGTTCATCAAGTAGATGTAATTCATTTATTTTTTTAAAGTGGTGATGATACGCTCTTTCCTCTGGATGACAAATTACAGAGCACATCTGAAAAGCCCACTCTTTGGAGGAAACATTCTGCTGCTTTTTTGTCCCTTGCATAGCATCTTTATGTATGATGAATAAAGAAAAGCAACGTTGACTGAAGAGCCCTAAAAAAAAAAAAAAAAAAAAAGAAAAAAAAAGATAAAAGAACGAGATTTGAATATGTGATTATAATAATGAACACAAAAATCTTACACATACTGTATAGATAGTATTAAGCTAGGAGAAGCTGTCCTTTGAAAGTGTTTTACAACTGTCTAAAATATGAACTATGGCTAAGTCTTATAGTCTTGTCACTGTGTTGGGGTCAGAGTCTAGAACTAGTTCAGTCTATTGCAGCAGAGGCCACCATGAAGGTTTCTCTCTCTAGGATTTAATAGGTTAGTTGCAAATTGTGAGACCTCCTTAAATACAACAAGAGAATAGCTTTGCTTTTCTCAAAGAATACTTTTTCTAGTATTGCTAAGACTTTTGCTAGTCCTTGTAGTGTCTTTGTTATACTTGCAGTGGTAAAGATTTACCACTGATATTTTAATATGATTATGATGTATTGATACTTGTCTTCAAGCTGCCCAGCATCTTTATCATCTTTGATTTCTTAGTGTCCTCCCTAGCCATTTCAGATACTTTGCCTGTCTCCTAAAAACCCCTTGTGTTCCTCCCTGCACAGAATTATCTCCTTCTCTAATAAAAATCAAAGTCATCTAGGCTGGCCACCCTCATCTACTCTTTAGGTTCATCTATCTCTTCTATGAACTCAGAACCAAAGGGGAAGGGTGTCTCTTGCCTGGGCCGAGTCCCTTTGTCACCCACCACTAAGATCCTCTTTCTTCCTGCCCCAGGGGTCTTCCTATGTTCATCATCTTTGTGGAGAATTTACTTCCTCCCCAAATTCCATGCTTCTAGGAATTTATAGGTCCCTTTTAAGTAGGGAAAAACATTCCTTTGATTCAAATATTCATTTGTCATCTTTCAGTGAACATTTGTTGAATGCCTATGTATCACTTAGTGTTGGGTATTTGCAAGCAACTGAAACATCTGGTTACCTTGAACAAAGAAGGAATGTATTGGAAGGCTATGAGGTAACCATAAAATGGATGGAAAAGTTGAAGGATCGGGCCTTGGAGATGACATAGGCCAGAACAATTCAGGAGAATCCAGGTGGCAAAGACTACAGAAAAATCTCTTCTTGGATGAATCACCTTTAACCATTCTCAGCCTCTATGTCACTCTTCCTCAAATTAAAATTCCAAGGAGTGACTGTCTGATTGGTTTGGGACACACTCCCATCTGTAGACCTGAGAAGGGTAGTAAATCCAGACTGACAGTCTCACTGGGACTGCATTCAGTACGGGAGGAGTAGTTTTAAGATGCCACTGCCAGGAGAATGAGAACAGGTATCGGATCAAAATAATAGCTAGGCAGTATCACCTGCAATATATCTAGCAGCCACCATGCCAGCCTTGAGAATAGATGAATAAAGTAAGACTAACATTTACTAAAAGGAAAATTAGGATAAAAGTGGTAGAATTGAATGTCAGTTTGTGAAAATGAGTCCAAAGATGAACAGATATATGTACACGTACCATGAGATACATAAAGAGAAATAGTCCCTTTTCAAAGATGAAGAACTATAACTGTGGAAACATGAATTATGGCTGATCACACTGTCTTGTCCCGATGAGATGATAAGAGTCTGGAGCCAGTCCAAGATGGACAAATACCTGTGCTCAAGAGCATCTGGTCAGTGGGGGGTCTGATGTAGGAAGAAGGAATTTTGAGACAATATAGAAAGCTATTGCTATGGGGACACAGAGAAGGTGTACCTAATCATAGGGTGGGCTGATTCTGTGGTAGACAGAATGGTGCAGTGGTGAGAAGGGCATTCTGGGAAGAGAGACTAGCTGGAGGACAGAAACAGCATGAGCGTAAAACATATATGGCGACTGTGTGGAGAAGGAATTTGAGGGAGCAGAGTTGGAGGCAGGTCTATAAGGCACAGTTGGAGCCATCGAGAAACATATTAGAGAGGGCCAATAGCATGAGGAGTGGAAAATGCTTGCTGGTTTGGTAGGTAGGAAGCCGGTGATGAGGTGGGAGAGGGCAGCGAGTAGAACAGGGCAGGCAGAACCCGGATGTGGTGCCGAGGAGGGAACTGGAGGTTCATGGGAAAGGAGGGAAGGAGGCTACTGTGGAGAGAGATGGAGAGAAAGGAACAAAGACAGACTGACTCACAGCTGATGGGGACTGAGCAGCAATGTCTGCACTCTTCCATGCTGCAAGGATGAGGTCGGTAGAGGGGAAGAGACTGAGGATACACAGGGAGAGGAGCATGTATAGATCAGAGTAACAGGAAAGAATGTTGGCCTTATGTAGAAGAGATGACTTATCCTCTGATACTGGGGATCAGGACATAGGAACAGGTGTCAATCTGTGGAAGTCTGTGGCTGGGAGGATGAAGACATTGAGGAAGACTTTCATGGATAGCCACAAGAGGACACAAGGCATACTTGGGAATTAAAAGAAAACCTAGGGTCAAAATCTGGTTCCACAATATAAAAGCCCGGTGACCTCTGGAAAGCTGCTTAATCACTCTAAGCCTTAGTTTTCCCATTTATAGAGAGGAGGCATTGAAGAACCTACCTCAAAATGAAAACACTGAGTATTGTCACTGACACCTCATAAGGACTTAATAATGGTATCTATTAGTAGTTGTGTCAGTATGTACAAACATAGTATTAATGAGTTACTTTATAATATACATGATCCCCTGTTTAAGAGTAGAGTCTGGAGCCAGAGAGCCCCAGCTCTGCCACTTATCTGCTATGTGACCTTGGGGATAATAATAGTACTTACCTCATAGGGTTATTGTAAAGATTAAATACATTAATTCATCTAAAACACTCAGGGTTCTATTATTGGTATTCTGGTTTTTATTTAAGTTCCCAAACAGTGCCCTTCCATATATATTGTTGTCTGTATTTTGTAAGGGAGGGCCTCAAAGTGCAGAAGAGTTAAATGGCTTACCCAGAGCTAGATATCTAACAAATGGCAGAGTGGGCCTAAGACCCAGATTCCCTGGCTCTCTACATTTTTTTTTTTAAAGATTTTATTTATTTATTTGACAGAGAGAGACACAGCGAGAGAGGGAACACCAGCAGGGGGAGTGGGAGAGGGAGAAGCAGGCTTCCCGCCAAGCAGGGAGCCCGATGTGGGGCTCGATCCCAGGACCCTGGGATCATGACCTGAGCCGAAGGCAGATGCTTAACGACTGAGCCACCCAGGCGCCCCATGGCTCTCTACATTTTATCCACTAGGCATGAACTATGACTTTTGACCCACTGCCTACCTTTGACCTTTAGTACCTGCTCACCCATGTTCTTGATTGTTCATCATCACATACTCTGTCAGTTCTTCTTGACCATTAGCTCCCAGGCTCATCCTTGAGTCTAGCCAACCAACTTTTTGGTCTGCCTTTGTGACCTGCTGCTGAAGCTCCAGCTACTATGGGCAATCTGTATGTAGGTGAAAAAGCCCAAGGGTAAACATAAATTTGATTCACCCAAGAGTTGTCCTACAAGTGCATGATGGAGGTCACAAATACTTAAGAGAGAGAAAGGATCCTGTAACACCTACTAAATGTCACATTTGTGTCTGTGAATGTAGTGAAAGAAATCTGGCCAGTTCCAGAGATGCTGCTCATGTGAGCATGTTCTACCTACCCATGGCTGCATTTCTTTCTCATGAGCATGGCTGGTGGTTTTACTGCAGTTCGAGTCAGCACACTGGAAACACCCAAAGACTTGCCATTTGGATTGTAGTACAGATGCTTGATGATAAAAGTCTGACCCTGTCTCTGCTCTTGTAGCAAGTCTGATGGGAATGGCAGTTCCAAACGTTCAATAACATGGCGACCTCTCTTTGATGTGTCTTGGTGTGGCAGACAGATGTATTTAAACATCAAATCCAAAGTATTTCAGATTACCCCTGTTCTTCGTAACGGGGTTAGGAGACAGAATGGGCCTTCTGTGCAATCCGGCTTTACCATATAAAAGAAAATGTATGTAAAAAGCAGATTCTCCATATTTAGAAATGAGGTTCTTTGGGGTCAGGTTTTATTTAAATTAAATACACTTAGGTTTTACATTCAAAATGTATTTCCACTTCATGGACTTAACGAGTCAAACATTAGAGATTGAAAGGAGAATTCCAATAGTGTTTTAAAACAATTAAGCTGCAGAATGTCAATATTTGGACACCTAAAAAGAAAATATTTCTTTTAATGAGTGTTAATGTAATCATTAATATACCAAAGAAAGGGTTCATAGAGACCAGTGAATTCACTAATGTTTTAAGGAAGGGCAGTTTTAGTTCAACTGCTGAGGAAATGTTTTATTTCAGCTAGGAATAAAAGGGTTTTATATACAAATAAAATGGTTTTACAGTATGGGAAGGATTTGGAGGGAAGCGAAAAAGAAAACCCTAAGCATCAGAAGTGTTAAACAGGGATGTGCAGGAAGGACAAAAAGGAGAGGAGAATGGGGAAGAGGGTGCTCTCTGGAGGGGCTTCGTTTTAGATCCTTGGCTGCTCCCGTAAGTGATAAAGTGACCCTTACAGATAGCCAGGGCCATTGACACACGGGGAACCTCACAAAACACAGGGCAAGTGAAGGCACAAAATGATGGGGGAGCAGAGCAGGGGACCTGCTTCAGGTCAAGAAGAGAGCAGAAAGATGCGCAGAGGTAAACCATATGGGTGCCACACAGACAGTTTATCTTACACTCAGTTATCTCAAAACCATAGGACAAATGTCCATTTTGAGCCAAATTTACTAACCTGGAGCCTTAGGAGTCTTCAACACCCCCTCTATCGCCAGTGGGAATTTTGATGTTCATCCATCTCAGAGGGGCTGTGGAACGGTCCTTCTGGTGGATTCTGTGGTATAATTAAAGATAAGAACTTGGTACTTATATTTTCTTGGAAAACATGGGAAATGAGTATCATTTGTTAGAAGAAGTATTGAGACAACAGGGCTTACAAATGTGTGGACTGAAGAAAAACAATTAAATAGAAACTTGGGTGCCAAAGAAGTGAAGAGATGCAAAAATGTAACCCACTGTCTGAAAAGATTTCATGAAACCATTCATCCACTTAGCAAATATTTTCAAAACACCTAATACGTGCTAAGCATGGGTGCTGGGCTCTTCACATACCATGGCAACGAAGATAGTTGCTGACCTTGTGGAGGGTTCAGACGAATAGACAAGTGTTGGCAGTGAAGTTTATCTGCGTTCTGATGGAAGATCACACTATAATGAGACAAAGAGCAAGAGCCCCTGACGGAGCTTAGAGTGCATCATGGATGGCTTCTTGGGAGTCGTGACACTTCACTGATGAAGAAGAAAGAATTGCAGAGCAAATAAGTCACTTGGCCAGGCACACACAGCTTAGTGCCAACCCCATCTAGAACCCCGCCTCCACCATGGCTGTCCCTTAGCCTTTGCGCTTCCCGCGGACTTAGATAAAAATAACCTATTTCCCAAAGATGGCTATTTAAACCACAAACCAAATAGGTCTTAACCTTTAAATAATACCAAATTTTTATTGTGGAAAGGTTTCACGTCTGGTACTAGTCGCTCACCCCATAAGTGATCAGTATATGGAGTGTATGAGATAAGAAGCAAAAGGACAGGAATGTACTGGAAGCCAAGGTCTTACTTTCCTTGGAGCTTCCATGTATCACTTAATGTTGAGGTGCATTTATGAAATCCAGGTCACACTGCTTTTTCTTGTACTCATACTGAATTCAGAATTCATTGCTTCCTGCTCCGTTCATCTCAGGGCTATAGGACTTCTTTTGATTATAGTTAGTTTTGTACTGGTCCATGTCTTCTACAAGCTGTAAAAATCTGTCTCACAGACTTGCTTGGTAGAGCGTGTGAGATCATGTATATGTCAGTTCCTAGTCCTGCTGTAAACTACACGCTACAGTAAAGAGCACTCCATATATATCAGTTGAACACAGGGGTGAGGCGGTAAATGAACAACCAGTTCTCAGGGGAAAGAAATTGCTAATTTGGAGCATTTGCCAATTTCTGTAGGGAACATGCTCCCCTGGTTTCAGGCTAGCAATGTGATGTTACTGAGTGAGGACTTCGAGGAGCTGTGTCAGAGGGTTGCGTTGTCTGATTTTCCCGTGCTCACGTACGTACACCAGATGCCAAGAGCCTCAACCGCATCGCAGTGTAGCAAGATAATTAGCAAGTGCTGTGTTTTGAGTGCTTGCCGCCTTTAAGATCAATATAATTTATTTAATTGCAAGTTTATATCACTCAATTTTTAATAATGGGTGTGTTTAACAATTGGCTCACAGAATTCCTAAGAATTGAACAGTTGGCCCTTCTGAGCCGGTGACAGCTGGCTCCCGCACACACCACTGAATGATGAGCGTCTAAGGCAGGAACCTCTTTGTGCCCGTCATTGTGTTTTCAGTGCTCAATATACAGCCTGGAGCTCAGGATATGTTTGGATCATCAATTAATGAATAATAATAATAATTAATAAAGAATACATGTAAATGGAAAACCAAGTTGCTGTTGTAATATGAAAGAGACCTTGGATCTATCCCATAGCCTCTCTTGGTGTCAGTTCCTTCATCTGGAAGCAAGGGGCTTGCATGATTTGGGCTGACCTTAGGCTCCCTACAGCTCTCACATTCTACATGTTCTCGTGACCAGAAGCGATTTTGGTGCTTATGCCAACTGTTTTCTTACCTGTGTGCTTGCATTGTGATAACATTAGAACTACCTCATTTAGGACATAAGCACTGAGTGAATAGGAGGTTCAGAACTTACTTTGTCTTGAATAGAGATGAAGACTACTTAATTCGCTTCTGTTTACTACTGAATCATTAGAACATTTGTCTAGATTTGCTTTAGTAGGGCATCGTCTTGTGCGCATACACGTTTGGATTTAATGAAAAACTCTGTTTAAGTGATAGGAAGAAGAAAACCAGAAGGTCCTCGCTTTCAGATGTTTAATAAAGCTTAAATGCTGACTCTTTGGAGCTATGAGCTTAAGATTAATTTTGCCAAGCATTTACTTTTAGTAAACACTAAAGATAACACCTTTAACATAGTTTAAGTCATTTTTCTGAAACTCATCTGATCCTAGAAACTCTTTCCCCTATAAAACACAGTAATACCTCATGGGACACTGGTCGTCCATGAAACCCAGTTTGGAAAATGCTGCTCTTGATGCTTCTGTGATAACTAGCCATGAATTGGACCAGAAATAAATGGTTTTATTACTTGTTTATATGTGCTGAATAATTTATAATTTCGAAGTTTCATGTGTTCAATGATTAATTTAGAATTCTACCTTTCTAGGTGTTATACTACCAAATCCATGAACCTGATCTGTAGTAAAAAGCAAAACAGATGGTATGTTAGAGTAATCTCAAAGTAAATGTAGAAAGACTCAGACCTTTTCCTCTTTCAGATTTCCTGACTTTATCCAGTATAACTTGCCACCTGATTTACCTTATTTGTAAAATGAGGCAGGTGGATTAGATACACCCCAGCGTGCAGGATTTATACTGTTAGCCATGTCACAGGGAGCCCTGGCAATGGGGAGGATTATGGTACTAGAACCTTAAATACATTCAGAGAAGTAAGGGGGGGGGGACCAGAGAGGAGTTTAATTAATCTAAATGTTCTGAGGTTTGAATGTTGACACACTCAACCACACTTAGGTCCAAGAGAACTTAAAACAATTTTTCTCCTGGGA
This sequence comes from Mirounga leonina, assembly GCF_011800145.1. Classification (NCBI taxonomy): domain Eukaryota; kingdom Metazoa; phylum Chordata; class Mammalia; order Carnivora; family Phocidae; genus Mirounga; species Mirounga leonina. The sequence goes on along the minus strand of NW_023270757.1, from coordinate 2,933,538 downwards.
GAATAGACTTGATTTACACGGGACTTCTTTCATTAAATTCAGTGAAGCCTGCAAAACTTGCTAATGAAGGAAAATTATGAAGTATCCTGGCTCAATTTACTTGCTCTTTCCATAATAATTTGGCCTCAGACCATCTTACGCAGACTCTAAGGTAATCAGATTTCAAAGAAATTAGCCCTTCATTCTTTAGCTTAAAATTCAAAGAAGTATGTTTTGCTCTTATCAGAAAGATTAAGAAGACATTTAAAACGGGGTTGACACTTGCACTATATTATAAGACACGCAGGTTATGTTAGACATGAGATTTTAACATATTTTTAGAATATGTGCAAATGTCTCCACAGAACTTTTCAACTTTTCTGAGGCATTACGGATCTCTCAACCCTTAGGAAATAGGTCTCGAACAGATGTTTAATGGTAGGGTGGGGGCGGGGGAAGGGTTAAATAAGTCTTGGCTGTTTCAAGAATTTGGGATTTTCATGTCCCTCCCCCCAATCTGTTCTGTACTTTGTGGTCAGACTGATCAATATTAGTATGCAAATCTGATTAAAACTTTCCTTAAATCCCTTAAAACATCCCAATGCTCTGAAAGTCAGATACAAACTCCTCAGCTGGGAGACCCGACGTGCTATGACTCTTGTCTGCCACTCTCCTCTTAAGTTAGGATGTGCTTTACTTTGGTTTTTGGTTGTTCCATGGTATCACACAACTCTCAGGGTTTTAGCACAGCACAGATTCCTCAGGCACCAAGAACAACTCAGGTCAGCGGCAAGGATTTGCTCATTGTAATCCACTCGGGCACTCGGGCTACCTGGGCATCTCCACCTTGAATGCTGCTGGTTGTCCTACTAGAGGAAAAAAGAGCTCTGGAAAGTCCCACCTCAGCAACTAGGTGCTCTGACCTTGAAGTGACACTTGTGCTCACAACTCATAGCCATACCAGTTGTAGGGTCTCATCTGATCACAAGAGAGCCTGCTGTGTGTCCAGAAGCAGAGAGGGGCTTAGATACCACTGGGCAGCACTAGTGACGGCCACAAGCTTCAGCTCTCTTGCTGTTGACTCTCCTCTACAGATCTACACTCCAGATGTCATTAAAACATCATCCATTGAGCTGTTCATGCCCTTCATCTCGTCACTAGATCTGTTCACCCTGCCAATTCACCCATGCAATTCTTTCATTCATTCCTCTCTCTTCCTTCCTCCTCCTCCACTTTCCACTGAGGCTCAGAATATTCTTACTCTTCTTCCCTTCCTCTTCCCTCTTCCTTTATAACTCAGTTTTTCCATAGCCTCATTAAGGAGGCTTCTCTCTGCACCACACAAAGCTGGCTTACCAGTCCTTTCTCTGGTCTCTAACATAAACCATAGCACACTGCATTGTACATGCTTTTTTACCTATCTCTGTCTTGGAGATGGGTAAATAAGCATTTCTAATTTACTGTTGTACTCCAAGTACCTTGCGTAGTGCCTGGCAGAGAGTCAGTGAATAAGCAATTAATATTTGCTGTTTAAGTGAATTAGTTACAAGAGATTCTTTATAGTGAAGAACTTAGCATCATTATGGATATGAGAAATTTTTTTATACTCTAGTTTTTAGACTGTTGGATTTAGTTTAAAAAATGAGCCAACTATGGGTCTGTTGGTTTATTTGATGAGGACAATTCAGAAAATGAATTTTAGATTTTCAAGTGGCTGAGAGTATAACTAGCTACTGAAGCTAGTGGTGTCATAAATGAGGTTGAACGGCAGCATGTAAGATGGAGTTTAAGTTCAAAGTAAAATATTCTAGGGGCGCCTGGGTGGCTCAGTTGGTTGGGCGACTGCCTTCGGCTCAGGTCATGGTCCTGGAGTCCGGGGATCGAGTCCTGCGTCGGGCTCCCTGCTCGGCGGGGAGTCTGCTTCTCCCTCTGACCCTCCCCCTCTCATGCTCTCTGTCTCCCATTCTCTCTCTCAGATAAATAAATAAAAAATCTTAAAACAAAAAATATTCTAGCTTACCAGACCCTTAAGAACATAAAGTCACAAAACAATTCTGCTTGTTCTTAGAATCCAGCCTTGCAAATACAGCTCCTCAACAAAAACATGTCAACTTTCTTTAAATACATTATTTTCCTTCTCTGAAAACTTAGAAAATAGAGGAAGAGACAGTACAGATTTTTCTTGCTTTTCACTTCACAATCTTCAAAAGAAAGTTTCAACCTCTGCATCAGTCCTATGGGAAATTTAAACTTAAAGTAAGAATAATTTTATTTCTCATTCCACAACTGATAGTGTGTGGGGAAGTAACCCAAGGGGACGGTTGAGAACACCAGTCCCTGTACATTGGCCTAATCAAATTCTGCCCCATGATTTGCCAAGTTTCTCAGATGAAGCTCAAGCAATTCTAAGAATTAACACAATTGTTAAGGCATATTCTTAAAGTTTAAGCATTAGGGATTAGCTCTGAACTTTATGTAGAAAAATTGCCAGAAAACCAAGGAGATAATAGCACATAAGCAGAAAGAAAGTTTTCATACTACACACACACACACACACACACACGCGCGCGCGCAAATTATTTACATATATATTATATACTTTAAAGCCTGAGGAAATTGTTACTAGAACATTAAACACCAGGGAAAATAATTTCATGGAAAAAGAATATATCCAAAGAAAGGATTCAAAAACAAACAGTCTAATTCTGTAAAATACTTGACTCAGATTGTGAGGACCTGTATTGGTTTTCTTCAGAACCAGCACTAGGAGAGATGAAGAGTGAACCACAGTGAATAAACTGTGAGGCCCAAACTTAACATCTTATGAAGGATAGGTGTCAATTCCGTGGGACGCTGGGGAAGAGAAAACCCCGGGTATCTTCAGTGCTGCTTCTCTGCTTTCTCAGCCCAGCAAATGCACGCAGCCTCAACAGAGTGGGAGAGCTAGCTTAGCCACAGAGGACTCCCAGACTGAGCTTTGTTCCATTTGGTCAGTGTAATCCAAGACCTAAGGGGGTTCTTTACATAATTACCAAATCCAAACACCATTTTGCAAGGTACCCAAATACTTTCAACTTTTTATGTTATACATATAACGCACGAATTAATTTTGCTCATGAATTTTATGTGATCATTGTATCTTGATATATATTTACTTTTGTGTACCACATTTGTTTAGATTATTTTATAATTTCTATAGGTAATCAGTTTCTTGAAGACATGGAACATGTGTGGAATGAAAACTATAATTTTTTTTATCATCTAGTGTCAGGTATTTTAAGAATGGTAAGTGTATGAGAATAATAATGGAAAAACTTCCAAAAATGACACAAAAGTGCTGAAAAGTTCTCAAGACGTTATAGATAGCCTAGAACTAATGTTTGATTTTGGGACAAAAGAGATAGAAGTCAGAAAAGATTTTTCCCAGTGGTGAAGTTAAATTGAAAGTAATTTTGGAGCTAATTATTTATGAAAAATAATAGCTAACTTTTGCTTGAGTTATTGTCACAATATAATCATCATCTCTGTCAAATATTATCTAAGGATTTTAACAGAAAAATGTTTAACAAAACAACTTAAATGTTTAACAAAACAACTTAAATAAATTCTTATTGAGCCAGGGAGTGGGAAGGGTGACTGTTATGCCCAGTGGTCAGAATGGTGTATTTACTCCCTGCAAGGTGTGCAGGTCACTCTTGTGTCCCTGAGAAAGAGTGGAAGAGGGCAGGCAGCTGCCCCCACTCTTGGAACTTAGGTTCTCAGAACTAGAAAAGGCAGGTCTAGATGAAGTGCATGATAAGGCATCTAAAAATCAGTGTTCAGAGCTCACAGGAGCAGTAAAGGTCACTGAGCCTAACTCTTTCATTTTACAGATGGGAAACCTGAGGCCAAAAGGGGTTCTGTGACTTGCCCAAGCTCACACAACAAGTGAGTAACACAAAAGCCAGACTCTTGACTTCTAGCCCAGTGTATTTGCCATGACACAACACAACACATGAGTCATCTGGAGAAAGGAGCCTAGAATTACAAGGGTGGGGCGGCAATTGAAGGGAGATTTAGGTATGTGGCTTTGGCAAAATGCTCCCTTTAAGACAAAGGGGTTATTCTAGAGAAAATGTCCCCAGTGTTAACATTTAGAAATATAAAATACCCATTGGGATCCTCAGCTGTCAGGGTAAGAAGGTTCTTTTCTAGAGGGGGAAAAAAAAAAGAAAAGGAGAGAAAAACCAAGTTTGCCGGGTAAGGGTCTAAAGATTGCAGGGGCTCTTTGTGGGACCACATTCAGAAAAGCTTGCTTTGGTTTGTCAGAGGGAACTGCCCCCCCATGGAAGGGTAGCCTGCAGGCCTCTTTGGCTAGTAAGAAGGGTGGCTTTGGGAAGGGTGGTACCTTCTAACAGATGGCTCCCATCTGACCACCAAGTCAGAATCACTTTTATGAAAAGGCTGCCGCTTTCCAGGGTTTCTGGCATGTGCGTTCCAAACAGGATCAAGAACATCTGGAGAACTTGGAACCAGAAATACACTTAGGTCATGGCCTCTAGGCAAACGATCAGCAAACTGAGTCACTGAAATCTCTCTTTCATGAAGCATGAGCTGAGGGTCTGGAAGCGGTGCTTGGGTGAGCCCATGTCAGTGGGGTCTACTTCCCTCCTCCTGTGTCCCTGGGTTGGGCTTGTACTGGAGCCCAAGTCTCATATGTGAACATTGCTTTCCAACTAAGGAATTTAAAAGCACGAGGAAAGAGAATAGTCATAGATTCATAGGGGATGCTGAAGCAGGTGGCAGAAGACCCGGTCCTTGAGCTGTGGTGGGTGTTAAGAGGAAAGGTGTGGGGGTATGGGCTTCATCCAAGAGACTGAGAGATCTCTGAGATAGTTTGATCCTTCATAGCATCTTCCACAGCTGATTGAAGAAATGCCATGAAGTGTGAGGGCTTTGTTTTTCTTGTTGTTGCGTGTATTTTCTGTGCCCAGGAAGAAAGGAAAAAAGAATGACAGAAACTTACTGTGCATAATATAAGTTTTACTCTAAAATGGTATTTGCAGAAATGGATCTTTCCAGTTAGGACTTGGAATCCAAGAGAGTTCTCTTTCTTTCTGATCTACCACCATCAGCATCTACCCACACAGGTATCATCTTAGGGCATATTACCTTATAATTTTCCATTTTCTTGTTTCTGTTACTCTTAGATTTTAAGTACCTTAAGGGTTTTATTCCATGATCCATTCAGCCCTTGGAATTGTACTTACTGAAAGACCAGAAGCAATGATGTTAATATGGCAATAATTGCCAGTGATGATTATAATTATAATAACACTTGTGCATGTGCAGCATTCTGTATGTGGCTTGCAAAGCGCTCTCACGTATATTGTATCATTGCAAAATTTGACTAAACCTGTGGAGATGGATGGTTCCCTTTGAAAAAATCGAACCTCATTGGAAGCACTTGCCCTTAGGCTCTCAACTAATAACTGATGGAAATTTGATTCCAGCCCAGGTCTTCTGACTCCAAACCAGATGCTTTCTTAAAGGTTAAGAGGGTATCTAGATTTCAAAACAATGTGTTCAATCAGATCAGAGAATTGACTGACCAAAGTTGCTAGTTTTATATGTATACATCATGAGAAATGGAGGTATGTACAGTCTTGCCTTCAGTGTTTAGTTATGCAAAATTTCAGGGCAACAGCAAACTTTTGTAAATTTTTAAATGAAGAAGCTCTATAATGGTAAAGACTAATTCAAAACTAAGCCAAACCAAACCAATCAAAGGGACTCTAAAGCCTTAAATGAGGAAATTCTTGAAATTAGTTTTTTGATCCCTGTTTTTGGTGCCACAGACAGTATATCTTTATTCAAACCATTAACTCCGATTTTCCCCATCTGAAAAATGATGGGCTTGAACCAAATGGTGCATCTGTCAATTCCTGTCTTAGTCTGTGCATGCTGCTATAACAAAAATACTGTACACTGGGTGGCTTAAACAACAAAAATGATTTCTCATAGTTTTAGAGGCTAGGAAGTCCAAGATCAAGGTGCTAGCAGATTTGGTGTCTGGTGAGGACTATGGTTCACAGATTTTCATCTTCTCACTGTGTTATCACTTGGTGGAAGGGGCAAAAGAGCTCTATGGGGTCTCTATTATAAGGACACTAATCCCATACGTGAGGGCTCCAACCCTCCTGACCTAATCACTTCCTCAAGGCTAAAGGTGTACCTCCTAATACCATCATTTTAGGGGGTAGGATTTCAACATATACATTTTGGGAGGACACAAACATTCAGTCCATAACACTTCCCATGACAGAACTCCATGCTTCCATAATAGTAATTAAAAGAGTTGGAAGGTGAGCATTTAATTATAGCTGTTCAAAGCATAGTACTCATTTCTAGTGGGGGACCTTCCCTTATCTTGCCACTTGAGCACAGAGTTACTGAGATGCTGTTAATTAGGATTTAAGAGATAAAGTTCTCCATAGCTCAGGTCCTCTTCCACAGATTACCATTAGTCAAGGACAATGGTCAAGCATGTTTGGTAAAACTGCATGGAAGATTGTATTCTAAAAATAAGAGGTTTATTAAATCCACTTCTTCACATCCTATTTATGCTATCACCCCTCCTCCACCCAGGACCTGTGCCTGCAGGGCCACTCAAGAATCACTTCAAGGATGTCAGTTCTCAGCAGGACTTTTGCTCTGCTGGTGAGATGTGGTGCTAACAAATCACGCACAGAGCCTGAAATCCAGTGCTATGTGGAAATTCAGTGCTGTTTCAGTAACCTCATAGGATGGATTCACAGTCCTATCAAAGCATAATTTGGGAATGGAAGCCCTGCTTCTGTAGGAAATGTTAATGTAAATGTAGGCTCTTGTTCACTCCCTGAATTTCCTAAAGGGCATCCATTTAAATCCTCTGGTGAGAGAACTCAGAACGTAGAATTATTCCATCATTTAAAATATTAAAATAGCCAACGAGAAATGAATTCACTGAGACCTTACACCTGATGCATTCAAAACTCAGCAATTTCAATGCAAGCCAGGTATTTGTGAAAGGCCCAGAAAATTGCAGGCTGAAATCTTAATGCAACCATGCAACGATTCTGCATGTAAAGTCTTTTAAACTGTAGGTTTCAAAGCAAAGTTGTGAGTGCTGAAGGACCCTGTTGGATCAGTGGGAATTGCTTGCAGAGGACTAACAGAGAGGCCAAGACAGTGGAGGCTGATGATGGCTTGGGTCTGAATCATCCAGAATGGCATCAGCGGATGCACCCAAATACACCAGAACCATTTACTCAGTTTCAGAATCATTTCTAGGAGTGTATGGAGCTTGTGGAAAATTAACCACTCAGTAGGGCCTTCGCTTCTTTGTTATATTTTTAATGGCTAAAACCTGAGTAGAATGAACATGAAGAAAAACTGTGATAAAATTAATCTAAAGTGTAGACATCAGGAACAGTCTGTAGATGTTAATGGAAATAATATCAATGGTAACATAAGTAGCATACATTGAATGTTCACTTCACTGAAGAATATATGTTGAGATGTCATTCATTTCTCACAACATCCATATGGAAGTAGGTATTAATATTCTGATTTTATAGAATTAAGGAAGTGAGCCTGGGAGAAGAGAAGCAGGTTGCTCCAGGACATACGCCAGTGAGCTCAACAGTCAGGGTTGGGCAGCTCAACAGTCAGCTCATGTTCTCTCACTCTCTTTCTTGCTGGGAGCAGTCTAACCAAAGGCTGGTAAGCAACATGGAGGAAGTTGAGAAATGAGATCCATGATGATCTCATTTCATATGATGATGAAAATTAAATTTTAGCTTTCAGCAATTAATAGCCCTCTTTAACTCCTATTCCTGCCACTGCCTTGGGGTCTCCCAAAGCTTGGATATTAACCATTGAGACAGAGATTTTTTGATACTAGAGCATGTTTTATTTAGTGCCATTTACTCCAAACTGCTGGCGGCCCAAGGACTATGACACTCCCTTGGCATGTTTTATTGATGTGAGCCTCACTATGACACAGCAATGTGGGTAGTATTCCCATTTTGCTGTTGATACAAAAAAAAAAGTTTCAGAAGGTTTAAGTAATACTCCCAATATCCTACATCCATTAAGTGCTGAAATGGCATAAGAACTGAATGCTGCTTTACTCTGACAATCTTCCCACAGGACATGACCTGTGTTTCTCATCCCAGGCTACTCATTAGAAACAGCTAGTACTTCAAAAAATAAAAATGCCTGGGTCACTCCCCAGACCAATCAAAAAGAATCTCACGATGAAGGAGGACCTGGACTTTTTTCCCAAAAGCTCCTCAAAGTATTCTAATAAGTGTTCAAGATTGAGAACCATCACCATATGTAGCCACTGGTTAAGCTAGTTTATGGAATATAATAATCTCTTTAAACAGCACAATGACTGAATGATTAGAGGTTCTTTTTTATTTTTTTTATTTTTATTTTTTTAGCTACTATGACAGATCTAATCTCTGCTGCATAGCCTTATATGCCAGGTAAATAGTATCTGATAGCTGATATTATCTGTTAAATTTGTAAGGATTTGAGTAGGCAGGAATTTTCCTGGTATGGGGTGAACATAAGGAGAGTCAGAAGAGGTACAGTAAATGTCTATCCACCCTGATAGCTGCTTCATTTTTCTAGTAGATACAGAAGTGGAATTAGTAACCATTGTGTTCAGGACTTATGTCCCTATGAATATCAGAGTACCCGGTCCCCAGGAAGTCTTACAAGAGCCTTTGGCAGACTGAGAAGAAAACTCTTGTCATTGTCCTGGACTCTTGCATCAGTGGGCCCGTACTCTTGATGGAATAAGCACAGATAATTCTTGTTATAGTTCCCAGAATCAGTCTTCCTTCTGCAAAACGGTGGTCAGCATGGCATGGCATGGCATGAACTCTGTTTTACTTGAGACTCATGGAATAATAGAATGAAGGATCCTATGGGTAGATAATTTCCCCCAGCAACATTTGCAAGGTCCATGACTAAAGAGACTCTGTGGTTACAGTATTTCTTCTATTTCTTCTTTCCCACCCTGACCCCCTTCTCAACTCTAGACACATAGTAAATGATTTAAAAAATTGGGGGATAAAACTGGTTCAGAAGTAAGAGACTCAGTATGTTTAAAAAGATTTCCTGAGATGATTCTTTCAAGTCCCCAAAAGGTATCATGTTAAAAAAAAAAAAAAGTTTCTAATGATTGGTGTTGGTAATTGTGATGTTAAATTTAACTTCAAATTGGTAGATGGCTAGCAGAATGTGTTCTGAGTTTAAGTTGTCAGTGTTCTGTGTCAAGTTTAAAATCAGTATACTCAAACTGTGGAAGCTGGCTTTATAGTAGAATCTGTGACTGAAATGGTAAAAATATTTTTTAAAACATGAATACCTTGGAAGAGATAATGTGCATATTTGCATACTTGTTGGATGGCAGATCCTTAGCATGCTCCCATGTCTCTGCAGGACATTCCTGGTTGATCATGATACTTTATCTCCTCTTTCTCTGCTTAGGCACAGTCATGTACTCAGAAACATTATTAACAGGGGCGCCTGGGTGGCTCAGTCGTTAAGCGTCTACCTTCGGCTCAGGTCATGATCCCAGGGTCCTGGGATCGAGCCCCGCATCGGGCTCCCTGCTCAACAGGAAGTCTGCTTCTCCCTCTCCCACTCCCCCTGCTTGTGTTCCCGTTCTCACTGTGTCTCTCTGTCAAAGAAATAAAATCTTAAAAAAAGAAAAGAAAGAAACATTATTAACACTGTAACCTATGCAGCGATTACCAATAGATCAGATTTGGCACAAAAGATAAAACCTTTTATAGCAAATTATAGTTTACAAATAATATTCATGCTTGTTACCTTGTTAATGTTGCTGTTTGCAAAGTTAAAAGCCCTATAGTTTATAAGGTGGAGGTGATTATATAAAAATGGCAGAACTCCTCATATTCCTTTTGAATGATAGATACATACTACAACCTGTTTTTCTTTCTTTCTTTTTTTAACATGCTTCCATGTTCCTAAATCCAGCAGGGGGAGTATCCTGCTTTCCTAGACCCTGCTTTTAACACCTGCTTAGTTCCAGTGCTGACAGTTTATTTTATAATCCCCCCAGATTGGAGGAGCCTATTGGGAAAAGTCACATTAGGCCTTACAGGTTTGACCATCAAGGGAATTAGAGCTCAATTTCTCCACAACTGATGGAGTCCTATCTGTGGTACCTCTTGCTCTTCTCTTCCATTTGGCACCAAAGCCACATACAAAGCCACATGGGCTGCAAGCATTTTCGTTGGGAGTCCTAGCTTTATAATTGAACATGAAATCATGATCCAATTTTCTCTTGAGTCTAGTAGGTCATGTGGTCTCCCTGGGTACTGGATAGGGTTTCAACTTAAGTAATTATACCCAACCTCCCAAATTCCAACTTAGTTTATATGGTTCTCTTTCTTTACTTGCCCCCATTAAAGGAAAGATTGTGGCATTCCTTATAGAAGCAGGCTGCCTTTTCCTCGCATGTGAAATAATGTCCCTTTGCTAATTGGCATCATGCTTGTTAGATCAGCACACAGGTTACTGAATGCTTTATAATGTAAGAAATACCAATCTTTGTTGCCCTCAAAATTGTGCCTTACTTATCAAGAATCAGCACACAGTGATTCATGGGCTACATACAGTCTGTAGCCTCTTTTTGTACAGCTCTTGAGCTAAAAATGGGTTCAACATTTTTAAAACATTGTAAAACAACTACAACAACAAAGCTCCATACATGAACAAGAATATGCAACACAGACTGTATGTGGCCTGTGAAATCTACAATGTTTTGTAACTTGCCTTTTACAGAATAAGTTTGCTGAGTCCTGCTTAAGATGATCATAATAATAGTGATAGTATGAATAAGAGCCCACTAGATAGTGCTTACTATATAATGTTTTAAGCATTCTTCATGTTTTAACTCAGTTAATCTTCATAGAGACTCTGTGAGATAGTGTGGTAGGAAAACTTTAAGACTTCACCCGATAATCCCCCCTCTGGCATTCACACTCTTGTGTGACCCCTTCCCCTTATGTATGGGCTGTATTTAGAGACTCCTTTCTAATGAATAGTTATTTCCTTCTAACAGAATATGGCATGGGATATAGAATATGATTATGAGATATTACTGAGATTAGATAACAGACTGTAGCTTCTTTCTTGGATCTTCTCTTGGGCTCTCACACCCTCCCTTTCATCCCACTTCCTCTCCCCTTCCCTGCCTCTCCTTCTTCTTCTCCATCTGATGGTCACCATGGAAGAAATCAGATGCCATGTAGGAATGCCCATGTAGTAAGTGACTGAAGCCTGCTAATTAAACCCATGTATGGACTAGGGAGCACCCACCCACCCCCACACCACAATTGAGACTTCAGATGAGACCACACCCCCAGCCAACAACTTGCCTGAGAGACCTTGTAAGAGATGTTGAACCAGAGACAGCCACATATACTGCCACATATACAGATTCCTGACCCATAGAAACTGAGATTATAGATATTGTTTAAAGTCCTGAGTTTTCGGGTAAGCTGTTGGGTTTTAACAGGTAAATACAGATGCTGGCACCTGGAAGTAGAGATATCGCCATGCCAAATACATAAAATGTGGAGTGGCTTTAAAACTGGGTAGTGAGAAAAGCTAGAGAGGATGTAAGATTTTTAGGAGGACGTTAATGAAAGCCTAGAGTACCTTGAACACATTAAGAGAACTAGGGGGTTTAAGGACACTGAGGGTGACATACTGCAGGAAAGTGAAGAATATGAGATAAAGGGAATCTTTCTCAGTGGCAGAAAGATTAGCAACACTTTGGCCTGTACTTATGTGGAAAATAGAAAATGGGGCAAATGAACTGGCTGATTGACAAGCAAAGTGTTGAGGATGCTGCCTCATTTCTTCTTCCTGGTAACAGTAAACTGAGAGAGGAGAGAGAGATATTGAGAGAGAAACAAAAAGGAGCCTGGACTTGGTGGTTTTGAAAATTATTCTCTATGAATGACAAATGAGGCTAAAATAAAAAATAGCTTCTAGGCAAAGATCAAATAGAAGGTACTGTCAGGAAAACATAATCTAAAGATGAAGCTGAAGGTGTGACTGTGAACCTGCTCTTACGGACTCAGAAAGAGAAAATGTAGTGCCTTGGTATGCTAGTTAGCCATCCAAAAGGCCCTCTGAAGCACATGAGGGTGTACCTCATACGTCCTCCCTATGACACAGCAGGACCTCTGGGAAGTTTAAGGCTGTTGATTCTCAGACATGTCAGCAGGAGCCCGAGGTAGAGAAGGACCACTTGGAAGAGATTTGTAGGTGTGACTTTTGTTTAATGGAGTGAACTCAAGTAGATTCATAGAAGACCCACTAAGGTCTTAGAACTGTTACATATGTAGAAACATGAAAGCTTGAAGGGAGGGGAACAAGGACAGGGCAGAAGGAAGATAGGTCTTTGTACACTCAGAATTCTGTCAGGAAGCAGGCTGGGAGAGCTGTTCGGCTGCAAACACATGCTACTTTTCATTAGTAAAAGGAAAGATGACTCAGAAAACAGCCAAAAGCCCAGCAGACATAGTTGAGAGCCATGGAGAATTATTCTCAGGCCTTGAGACCTAACCACGGAGCTTTCAACATTTTCCTGGCTAGATTTTAGAATTCCTATGGACCGTGACTCCCTTGTGCCTCCCTTTACCCCCAGTGAATGGGAATGTGGATAGTGGTTATCCTATGCTGTCTCACTACTGTATTTTAGGTGTGTGTAGGAAAGGGAAATTTTTGGTTTCACAGGTCTAGAATCTTCATCTGAAGAGCTATACTCAGGAACTACATGTGAGGAGAGTCATCTGCAACTGGACCTGACTTACATAACAAGATTCTGGACTTGAGTTGATGCTGTCATTGGATGAATCTTTTAGGAACCTTGGGAGGGGGTGAATCTATTTTCCATGTAGAAGGGATGTGAGTCACTGCGGGGGGTGGGGGGGGCGCTGTCAAATAGAAGACTGTGATAGGCAGTTTCTAAGAGAGTCCCCATCTACTGGTGTTCATATTCTTTTTTTTTTTTTAAAGATTTTATTTATTTGAGACAGAGAGAATGAGAGACAGAGAGCATGAGAGGGAGGAGGGTCAGAGGGAGAAGCAGACTCCCCGCCGAGCAGGGAGCCCGATGCGGGACTCGATCCCAGGACTCCAGGATCATGACCTGAGCTGAAGGCAGTCGCCCAACCAACTGAGCCACCCAGGCACCCTGGTGTTCATATTCTTGAGTGCAAAGAAGATTCAGTGACTCATTTTTAACAAATGTACTATTGCAGAAGTGATAGAATGTGACTTCCAAACATAAATTACAAAAAAGATCGTGTCTGCTATCCTGGGTGCTCTCCTGTTACTCTCTTTTGCATTGCTTGCTCTGGGGAAAGCCAGATAGTGTGAGGAAGATATGAGAGGGACTGAAGTCTGCCAACAACCATGTGAGTGAGTCTAGAATCAGATCTTCCCCTCCCTCAGGTGATCCTTCAGATAAGACCATATCCCAGGCCAACAGTTTGACTGCTGAGAAACCATGAGCTAGAGGCTAAGCTGACCACAACTGGGTTTCTGACAAAAAGAAATTGTGAGATAACAAATATTTGTTGTTTTTAACTGCCAAATTTTGGGATAATTTGTTACATACCAATAAATAACTAATACAGATAGGTACAGCTATTACCTACTTTTTTTTTTTATTGCCTGAGAGCATTTTATTTATTTATTTATTTTTATTATGAATCATAGAACACTAATCAAAAACTAGTGATATAATGTATGGTGATTAACATATTACCTACATTTTATAAAAGAAATTGAGATATAGAATAGTATTTAGTGCCATACTGCTAATGAGGGGTGGAGCTCAGATTTGAACTCAGGCAATCTGGGTCCAGATTCTGCACTTTGAATCACAAAGATCATAAAGAGACCGAAGTAAAATAGATGAGAATGTATATTTCTTTTTTTTTTAAGATTTTATTTATTTATTTGACAGAGACACAGCGAGAGAGGGAACACAAGCAGGGGGAGTGGGAGAGGGAGAAGCAGGCTTCCCGCCAAGCAGGGAGCCCGATGCGGGGCTTGATCCCAGGACCCCGAGATTATGACCTGAGCCGAAGGCAGACGCTTAACGACTGAGCCACCCAGGCACCCTGAGAATGTATACTTCTTAAATGAGTGAATAGGGTTTGTAAGCATTTAGAGTCCCTTTGCTGGTGTGGGTACATGGGTTTATAAGCACACGTATGCACAGATATATTCGCCATTAACATTCTTGGAAAGCAGGGATGGTGCCTTCTGGGAACTTTATTGCCAGGTGGTGCTGGGTATAAGCATATATTTTTAAAATAGTTCTTTTCTGTCAAGTAATATTTACTGAAAGTCCAGACTAGCATTCTGCAGCAATCTGGGAATTTCTGAAACAGTCTTTGGTCTCAAGTACTCAAAATTTAGGGAGAATTTAGCAATGAAATAAGTCCTACAGCCGAGTTTCCCCTTCCATTAATGTTTATAACATTGTACACATTATGAGTAAGAAGTGGGTTTCAAACTACTTATTTAACTAACTTTGGCACAAGCAAAGGATGGTTGTGATGTGGCATGACCTTAGAAAAAGAAGCCATGGCATTATTCACTTTTATGTTTAATACCTTTAAAATATCTTAATAGACTTTATTTAATTTATTTTTAAAGATTTATTTTAGAGAGAGAGAGACGCACAAGTGAATGGGAGTGTGGAATGGGGGGAGGGGCAGAGGGAGAGAGAGAAAGAATCCTGAAGCCGACTTCACACTTAGTGCAGAGACTGATGTGGGGCTCGATTCCAGGACCCTGAGTTCATGACCGGAGCCAAAATCAAGAGTCGGATGCCTAACTGACTGCACCACCGTAGCGCCCCGAGACTTTGTTTTTTAAAGCAATTTTAGATTCATGGCAAAAATGGAGGTACAGAGATCTCCTTTATATTCCCTGACCCCTCCCCCACCGCACATGCATAGCCTCTAACTAATACCTTTTAAAAGGCAAATCACCAAATTCTCACTGAAAAACCTCCAATGGTGCCGTCACATAGAAGCAATTCAGTCAGTTCATCAAGTATTAATATGCTGGGGACACATCTATTCTCTTTGGTTCCAGAGCTGCAATAAATTGCTAGGTGATAACTTCAGTTTGAAGAATTTAACAAACCTCACTATTTTTATTTGCACATTCTGTGTTCAAAAATGCCACCAGAGACCAAGGTTTTGGAGACACAGCTCAGTAAGTAGTGACAGCTTTACTTCTTTTCTTCTCAAGGGGTTGGGGTGTGGGTGGCAGGATTTGGGGACATGGAGTAAGGGGGTGTATGGCTTCCAGTGATGGAAGGCTGTTCCTGTCAGACTTCTGTGTTTTGTTAAAAACATCTGTCGGTTGTCAGCTTGTTTTCTTGGGTTCCTTAGAGGAAGTGTTGACTGCCGTAGAACAGACATCTTGAAATGTGTGTCCACCTCATTGTTGCTCCTGAGATGTCATTTTTTGCCTGGTGATCAACTACTAGTGAAAGCATGAGCAAAGCCTCAATGACTTTGAACTTACTGGTGCTGTCACTTTTCTGAAGCCATGATTATGTCAAAGAGAAAGAGACAGATGCTCCTGCAGTATGACTTCAACCCAGCTTTTCTTCTCAAAATGGCTAGTGATGAGGGGTTGGTTCCAGTGCCACTGAAAGGGAGTCTGTCCACTGGTAATGTCCATTTCACCTGTGAGCTTGTTAAAGCCATACATACTCAAGCGCCATCCAGCTGTAATTGGTCAGGATCTCGGGGGCCAGCCCCAGCCAGCTGTGCTTTAATTGTCAATTTTTATACACCAAAGTTTGAGAAAAAACTTGTTAAGACTGAACTATAGGTGTGATTAACACTGTCACAGTTTTCTGAAATCTGAAATACAGGTTTCCCCTGCTATCCAAAAGTAGAGCTTTCCTATGAAATCTTTCATAAACTAAAGTGAAGAGTATCCACTGCTTTCTGAAAGTTTGCATTACCCCTTTACTTTTATGAAAGGCCTATATTAGTATGGTAATGGCTTTTTTCATAAAAGCAAAAATTGTCTTTGGGATTTCTTTTGGTTGGCAAAAACAGATAGCAATATAGGTCTTTCCTAAAAGCAAAGGGATGTAACAAGAACCTTGGGAAAGCAGGGGGTACCTGTATAATATTTGCAGCTCTTCTGGTGAGAGTTATTTTGTTTACAGTACAATTTTTTTCTTAACGCCTTATTTTTCTTCTATGTAGCAGTGATATTTGAAATGCAGTTTGTAAGAAATCTTTTAAAAGGGGGAAAAAGCCTTAATGGAACAAGTGGATGCTCCTATAACTCCTTTTCTCTGTGGACCCTCCTGTAAATTTTGGCAGTCTAGAGATTAATTTTTCTTTTCATTTAAAAAATGCTGCTAACTTGGCTAATTGTAACAGCTTCAGAATTTAAATTTGTGTTAGAACTGAAATGTCTATCCTTAAATCCTTTCTTTACAAAACAAGTGATTGTTGTCATGGTTCCATGGGACAAACATAAACTTTCAGTGTCGTTAGAAAACAATTATTAACAAGCTCTAATAACCATTTATTATAGATAAAAAGTTACTTAGTTATATAACTTCTCAGATGACACTGTTTAAAGGAAGATGGATATCTCTTAATCTATCTGGGGGTCTTCTCATTAATTGTCAGTTGAACTGTGCCAGGAAATTATTCTGCCATTTATATACTATTTTAAGCTTATTGCAGATGTAGAACCTCATGTCAAGGCTGGAACATTCTTAATCTCTCCTGTCTCTTCAGAACAAGAAGATAATAAACATTTCTGACAAACTATAATCAAGAACTGGCTTGGTAGTTAATGAACAGGTCAGAGGTGGTCATCAGGGACGGTTCTGAAGAATGTTCATAATGAGTGCTCGTTGGCATAGACCTACAGCTCCATAAAAGTGGTGATAAAAGGTATGGGGTGGGGGGAGGGATGAAGGAGATTCAAGAGAGGAGGGTTCTCCATGGCCTCCATGAGTCACAGTACTCATTCTTCCCTTGTTTTGCTCTTCTAGTATTTCAGAGAGTCTAGGGATGTTTTTCCATTGTGAACATAAACAAGAATTGTCTCCTCTAGTCATATGTACTCTGAAAATATTTTTTTGAGCTCCTACTATTTGACCATTTTGATGCTGGTACTACCTTGCACAATTTCACGCCTCTCCCTGTTGGTAAGTAGACCTTGATCAAGCTCACCAGCTCATCGTCTTCCTCCCCAGCCTCCTCTCCCTTTTTCTGTTCCCCTTCTCTGGTCCTCTTTCCCTTCTTCTCCCTCTCTCTGTGTTCTTAACGTTTTTCATGTAACCGAGTCACTCAATGGTATGACCGGTTTGAAAGTCATTCTAAAATGGCTGCTTCCTGAAAATACTTCTTACATTCATGGATTTCTAGATCTCTATGTCAGGACAATTTACTATGTGTATATAAGATAGTAATTTACCTAGCACAGTGGATTTCAAGTTGTGGAATGCATTGGGACCACCCGGAGGGTGTGTTAAACCACAGATTGCTGGGTCCCACTCCCAGAGTACCTGATTAGTAGGTCTAGAGAAGGGCTCCAGAATTTAGCTCTCAAATAACGCTCCAGCTGATACTGATGTTGCTCATCCTGGAACCACACTTTGTGAACTACTGACTTAGGACATTGTTTTAGGGACCATTTTTTCATGTGTCTCTCTTTGTGGAATAATTAAAGAAGAAAAACCCGTGGTAGGGTATTTTCTGGGGATGAAAGACCAGATGGGGTTAAGAACCTGAAGATCTTCCACTCTCTCCAGACTGCCCTTAATCTACAGGAAATGCCCTGTATCTGGCTCATTAACACTTAAATGTACATTCCTGTTGATGGAGCCAGGGTGGCTATTGGCTAAGGGATTTGATTTTCACTGGGTGGGAATGGAGTAGTATTACAGTATATCTTCTCTTCAAAATTCTGCTGGGGAGATTGTGGCCATCTGTTCATAATATTCCAGTTTAGGATGCTTGTGTACTTTTTCTGTTTCTTTGTGTGAAAATTCCAAATAACTATTCGTATGCCTCTTCAAAAACTATTTTAATCTTTGGCAATGAAAGCAAACAGGAAATTTGCTAAATGATCTGGGTATTCAAATATGTAGTAATGTAGAGACTTCAGGAGAAAGTAGTTTGGTAAAATTTAATTGTTAAAGATATCTCAAGTTATTCAGTGGTCATGTTCAGGAAGAAAAATGAAAATATTTACTTTTAAAAATGCTGAAATATTCAATTAAAATACTTTTTCCTTTGTCAGTATTTATTTAATACTCCTTCCCTTCTTTCCTGTTTTGAATTATCATTTTGCTTCTGGTTACATCTTAACCATCTTCTTTAATATAGCTTAATGCTTAATTTTTATTGCCAAAAATGAATTGATAGTATTCTTTGTTTTGATAATGATAAATATTTTATTGTTTCTATGGTCATTAAAACAAAATGATTTTGTTAAAATTAAAGGAAAAATAGCATTTTAAGTTTGTATGAACAGTATCGTTTCCTCATTCTTGACCCTAATAGCCTATAATAAATAAATCTCTCCATTCTCCATCTGACCCCTCCACCAAGGACAATCACTAGTTACTTTACAAAATTAGTGAATAATATTCCAGATTGAGTTAGTATACTCTTCTCTTGAGCTTGGCGATGGTTTGGTAGCAAGATAGATTTATTCTTATGGTACCACATTAAAGGTAAGAAATGACTTGCTAGGGGCACCTGGGTGGTGCAGTTGGTTAAGCATCCGACTCAGGTCGTGATGTCAGGTTCTTGAGATCAAGCCCTGCATCAGGCTCCACATTCACCATGGAGTCTGCTTAAGACTCTCTCTCCTTCTCCTTTTGCCCGTCCCCCCTGCATTCTCTCTCTCTCTCAAATAAACACATATATCTTAAAAATAAAAAAGAAATAACTTGCTAAAGTTTGCTAAATGCTGTAAATGTAATTCTGGCACAAAATTTATACTTCCTTTCAAAGCTCTTTTAGTTGTTCAAAGTCTACTTCAAATAGAGATACTAATCTATGAAAAAAAGAGGTTTTAAGAAAGGCCCCCACTTTCTTGCTTGTTTCCTAGACACAACGCTGTAAGTATGACTAATGGTAGCCATCTACTGAAATAGAAATGGAAAAAAAATCTCTCAAGAGGTGTCTCCATTTTAAACTTTGAGACAACCAGCTTTCATATATAGTCCACAGTTAGCTCTTACTCTCACCATCTATTGACCTTAGTTCCAACTTTGCCCTTTGTACTGGAATAAGTATTTACCATTTGTATCTCTTGAATATACTCATTAGCCCAAGTTCCATTAAAGAGAGAGACTGTCTTTAACATATGTCTGTATTCTCCATGTAACACAACAAAATAAGAACTCAATATGATTTTGTTGGTTGGTTTCATCTTTTTACTTCAACACAGATAATCAAAAACTCTTCCTCTCTAACTCATGTTTTGTCTATGTTCTCACTCCTTGCATTTTTCTTCCTTCCTTTGCTCTCTGAGTTATAGGATACAAATCAAAGCTAGTACCTCTTACTTGAAGAATCTGTTTCTAGTACTTTATTATATTTCCTGCTTCTTCAGTTGCTTCCTTATTGCCCTTTTTCCCCCCATAAACTTTTCTCTCTCCCATCTTGAAACAACCACAGAAACTTTTCTTTGAGTCGCTAACTCTTTGAGTGAGCACTCTTATTTTTATCCCTTTCGCTATCGACCTTCTGGAGAAGACAGATGCCCCTTTTTTAGCACCTTCCATTCACTTCCTGACCAGCTTGCACCTCAGAATCTGCCACATAGCTCCACTGGAAACTCCTCTTTGTGAACATTACTCTTGACTTACTAATTCCCAAGCTGTACCCTCTTAAGCCATCTTCTGTTTTTCTTCACACTCTCCCCTATTGTCTTCCCTGGCACAGAGCCATCTGTACTCCTGTTTTGAATTATCCTATCTCTATAGACCATTCCATATTTGAGTCATTGTCACCTCTTCTTTCTGTTATTTAAATGTGGATATGCTCCAAGCTTCTTGTCCTATCCACTTCTGCTATTTGTTTTCCACTTTCTTTCTTCTATTCATTTCATCTGCTCACATGATTCAACTTTCACTTTTATACAAGTAACTCCAACATCTTTATCTCAGTCCCACAATTTTCTACCAAGCTCCTGATCCATGTTTCTATCTGGCCCCTAGAAATATATATTTGTGTTTCTCACCTGGATTTTATTTTATTTTACTCCTTTTTATTTTTTATTATTATTTTTTTTTAGAGAGGGAAAGAGAGAGAGGGAAGGAGAGAAGGAGGAGGGGCAGAGGGAGAGGGAGGGAGAGGATCTTAAACAGGCTCCACACCCAGTGTGGAGTCATCCCACGACCCTGAGATCATGACCTGAGCCGAAACCAAGAGTGAGACCTCTAACTGACTGAGCCACCCAGGCACCCCTCACCTGGATTTTAACTTAAGCATATTTAAATATAAACTCATCAGTTTCTTTTCCTTCTCTCAAACCAGTTTTTCCTTTGATTTCTATACAACTGTGAAGAAAGCCATCTTTCCTTGACTTTAGCTTGAAACTTAAAATACCATCATTGATAATTTCCTCTTATTCATCCAGATCTTCAAGTCCTGATAGTTCTTCTGTCACTCATGTCTTCATTTTCACTTGTACTCTCTCCACCCTGGCTCAGTCCCTCCCTAACTCATACTTGAACTATTGCTACCAAGATTGCATGGGTCATTTTGTCTTTGTTTTTCTCCAATTTCTACCCATTTGAGCCATCCTGAAGACTTCTAGTCTTATTTTAATAAGACAACACAAAAGTTGTATTCTTTGCTGCTCTGAACATGTCAGTCTTTCCTCATGTCCAAACAAGTACATTTTATTTTATTTATTTTTTATTTATTTATTTGAGAGAGAGCAAACATGAGCAGGGTGAGGGGCAGAGGGAGAAGCAGAGTCTCCAATGAGCAGGGAGCCTGATGTGGGGCTCAATCCCAGGACTCCAGAATCATGACCTGAGCCTAAGGCAGATGCTTAACTGACTGAGTCACCCAGGCGCCCCATAACAAGTAAATTTTAAACTTGTTGGTCCGGTAATTAGAATGTTCTAGTCGTAACTTGCCTGTCCTGTGATATCTAGTCCATATTTTATGTTCTAATCGTGTACCCTGTTATTGTTTCAGGTTTGATCCCAGAGACCTATTGGTTTTCCTAGACTATATAGGATGTTTCTTTTAGGGATTTACAGTGATTAAAGTTATTTTAATAATTAAAAACATTAACATTTTATCAAAGAAAAATTATGTTTAAATTAGCATGTTAATAGGGGCGCCTGGGTGGCTCAGCCGGTTAAGTGTCTGCCTTTGGCTCAGGTCATGATCCCAGGGTCCTGGGAATCGGGCCAGCATCGGGCTCCCTGCTCAATGAGGAGCCTGCTTCTCCCTCTTCTCCCTGGTTGTGCTCTCTCTCACTATCTCTGTTGCTCTCTCTCTCTCTCAAATAAATAAAATCTTTAAAAATTAACATGTTAATAAATAAAGGACTGTGAAAGAAGAGGACTTTAAAATTCCCAAAGCTATTCTTATTGTTCCAAGGTTCTCAGCTTAGACAGGGGGAGGAAAATGGTATGCTTCAGTTGCGCTGGGCCTATCTTTTCCTTTTGGCAGTCAAGTGGAGTAGCAAAAAGGCCATATTGTGTCCCTGTACTGTAGGGATTGTAGTAGTGGGGAGGAGGTATGGGGAGGGAGGAAATGTAGTAGCATAAGTTGTCCCAAGGAAGGCAGTCCATTTATTTTGTCTGAAATGTCCAGTTATTTGTATAATTTACTCCCTCACTATGTTGTCAAGTCTCTTCAAATGACCACCTTCTCAGTGAGGCCCATCTTGGTCATCTTATTTGAAATTATATCCTTTTTCCCTTTGAGTACTCTTTTTCCCCCTTGCCCCCCCCTTTTTTTATCCCATAGAGCTCCCCACCTTCTAACATTCCTTATAGTTGTTTATTAGGTTCATTGTCTGTTATCCCTGCTAGTCTTTAAGCTATATGAGGACAGGTGTCATTGACTGTTTTATTATTGTAATGCTCTTTGAATGATGTCTGACACGTAGTAGGTGCTCAGTAAATATGTGTTGAATTGAGGAAGAAATTAAATTATGCAACAAATAATTTTTGTCATGCTAAGAATACTCTGATTATGGGGACCTACAGTGGAAAATAAAACAGAGTTGGTCCTTGCCCTCGTCTACCTAATAGTCTTGTCAAGAAAACCTACAACATTACAATGAAATGGATGAGTGTTTTGCTCTGAGAACATTGAGCTACACAAGGGACCATTTGCAGGACATCATTAAAGCTTCCCTGAACAAATGATGACCAAGCTGAGAACTGAGGATGATTATGAGTTGACCAAATAAAGAATGAGAAGGAAGAGGTTTCTTCCATCATAGTTAAACATTACTAGGTCAAGGAATTGCAAGAAGTCACATGGCTAGCCTGTAGAAAGTGGAAAGCTGGTGTTGGGAAGAGAAGCAGGTAAGAGGTCAGAGAGGTCTTTTTAAGTCCTTCAAAGGAGTTTGCACTTTTCCCAAAGGCCAGTGGTCTTTCTGTACGCACTCCATTAGCTCGTGGAACAGAACGCATTTCAGAGTATGAATGTCTTCCAGTTGACTTTGCTGCTCAATGGATTGGAAAAATATTTTGTAAAGAAGCATGCATTTGGACAGAGTGTAACAGGTATAATATCACTTTTTTATTTTTAGTGTTTGTGGCTATAGGGCAGCCACAATTCTGACCGTGGAATGTTTGGTTTGGCGTTAGCCAACAGCTTGTTGTTTAAGTAATATTCACATTTTGCTTAAAACAGCACAGCACAGTTTAATGTTATTCTCCAGAGTAATCAGATTAGTGACACATATTGGGAAAAGAAAGAAAATAGTTTTAGGAGGTATTAGATACCTTTCTTAGTAAAACCTACTGTGATATAGGTCTCCTCTAATTAAGATGTATTAAAATCCTGCTTTCAGTATATAGGCCAAAGCCCAGACCATGTTATTAACATGGGTAGAGGTTTGTTTTAAACTTTCTCTTAATTCTCTCCCTTTAGTTCCTCTCTCTCTCTTCTTTTAGAGTTCCCTATGGACACATGAACGTCCCGCAACTTTCTGGTTACCTAGAGGGACACTCTACCCCTGTTATTATGTGGCATTATTGGTTGTTCACCTAACCAGTTTCTGCTCTTTACCACCGACAGCCTCACAACTTACCCCTTCTCTCTCCTATTCCTTATGGGTTTTCCTAGGCGATTTGCTAACTAATCTCTAATAATGCTAATTCATTCTGCTACTTTTATGGCTATTAGATCTCTTGGAAGTATTTGCATTATAAATGATGAAGGAGGCATTAAATCAGTTTGTACTCATGAAACAAGCTTCAGTGCAGCTGAGTTGGAGAAATCTTGTTTCTAAAGAAAAAATAAGAATACACAGTGGGACATGTAATCCCTTGAATTCGATCCTTACATGTCTGATACTTGGTCTATTTCTAAAACCTGTTAGTTTCCAATGGAATCTATCTGGATGATAAAACTCCTGTTTTATCCTTTCCAATGGAACTCCTTTCCAATGGAATCTATCTTGATGATAAAACTTCACAAGAGCTTTACTGTCTCCTGTTTGAGACAGAGCGCCCTATTTGGGGTGAAGCTGCTTAGTAGTGTAGAGCAAACACATTAGTATTATAGGTGGAGGATCTCTGGTTACTGATAGTCACAGAAACTGGTATGTTGCCTAGCTTCTTGGAGGCTTGTTTATTTTTCCTCCTTTTCTAAAATGTACTTTTTTCCACAACATATCAGATAAGTACTAAATGATTATCAAAGTATTTCAGAACTATAAAGTGTACATGAATAGGAGATGGTATTTAAAGGCTTCCTTTTAGAGTTCCAAAGATTTTATTTGTATGTGATTTAGGGTGGCTGTTCAAATGAAGAATTCCAGCTTATTGCAGCTCAAATACTGATGCATAAAATTTTAAGGGCTATATTTTTATTTGTTTAACTAGAATTCACAGTTATAACTTCTTACTTGACTGAAGTAAAATTGTTCCATAGAAGAGAAATATATCTTCTCCTAATAGAATGTACAGAAATAGCATCTGAAGATTTATTACAGAAAGAAAACAAATGGTGCACAATTAAAATAGGCATGCTCTCCAGGAAAAATGTCTCTAGCAGGCCTCAAAACGCTGACTCTACTTTTGGATTTGTCTGGCCTGGCATACATACCAAGAATCTAAAGTATTTTAGGGTGATGCAATCTTTTATTTTAGTGATCATGATATGTGAAATCAAAGGGCACTCAGGAGAGTGTGATTCAAAACCTGGCCCAACAAGAGGCAGTATCCATGGGTGTCAGTGACCTGGCCTGACCCCACTGCTGGGCTGCTGCCACCATGACCATTAATTATGCCCATCCATCACTGGAAGTGTCAGGCGCACCTCTGTCATCAGGTAGACCATCTGCTCATGCTACTTGCCCGTGTGAGTCATGGTTGTTCATTCCAGGGTGGCTATTAATGGGACAGCATCTTGGGGATGTTTCAAAGTGGCATTTTTGTCTGTTGCCCCCCTGGGCCTCTGGGGATCTTAGAATAGTCCATTGTCCCCATACTCCAAAGCCAAAACCAAAATCAAAACCAAAACTATTCCTGCCAGCATTTCAATTAATTACGAAATCGAGAAGGCCCTAATCTCCTTGAAAGATCAATGTGGAAAGAAAGACTTTTTTCACTTAAAATAAGTCTGATTTCAGAAGTGTTAAATACATTGGTAATCATAATAGCTTTCAACTAATGGAAATTTAATGTTTTATCTCAACCTGTAACTTTGATATCTTGCCTACAGGATTTCAAAGAGGGATAGAGAAAAGACAGAGAGTAGAGAAATCAGCTAGATGAAGTAGCATGACCTAGAGGACAGAACTAGCTTGGAGTCTGTTTGACATGGGTTTGAATCCCAGCTCCACTATCTGTCAGACTTTAAAAAGTGACCACTAATTTGCATACAGATTTTGATTTGGATAATGAACATAAAACACCTAACTAGGTTCAGAATACATGTTTGTTCCACTTTTGCAAAGGAATAAAAACATTAAGGAGAGACCATTGGCTAAAATTTACTGATACCATAACTTCCCTCATAGCTAAAGGTCAGATTTGACAGCAATTAACAAACTGACAAAGCTGTGAATTCATAACATAAGTAAGTTAAAAAAATGGATGGGTCCTCTGTTATAAAAGTCATATGGTTCTCTTCAGAGGAATAGAAAAGCACTAACCCTAGAACCTAACCAGCTATTTATGAAAAGAAAATGGAATCCTAAGACCTCAGGGATCCCAGCAACAAGAAAAAGCTAGCACCAGCTAAGGAAGAGCTTCACAGAAAAAAATATGACATTAAGCTGTCTGGGTCATTATTTTAGGAACAAGCTGTTTTGCTAAACTCAACAGAATGGCTGTCTTGTGCCATTAAGAGAAGACTGAATTATGTTCGGCATATATCTTTTATAATATAATACCATGAAGTGATTAAGATTTGGAGACATATATAGTTATCTTTATTTATCTAGAAAAATCACCATGTGGAACATCACATTGACAGATTAATGGGATATCACTATAGTTTATTCTTAATGATGAAAAATGTCTTCCTATAGGTTATTTAAAAAAAAAAATAGCTCCTTTCTCAAAGAATCAAATAAGTCAAGAGAGTCTTCTAGTAATTTTGGTGGGCTCAAGAATTAACATGAGTATATTATTATTTTATGAACTTTTCTTGTTATGGGATGGAGTTTCTTTCTGTAGAACAAATA
Source organism: Mirounga leonina (assembly GCF_011800145.1). Classification (NCBI taxonomy): domain Eukaryota; kingdom Metazoa; phylum Chordata; class Mammalia; order Carnivora; family Phocidae; genus Mirounga; species Mirounga leonina. Next base: position 2,907,567 of record NW_023270757.1, on the reverse strand, counting down.
TTTCACACAAGGAGCTTTTATACTCACAGTGCATTGAGTGAACTAAGTGAGTTAGTTTCCAAGGTTTTCACTGGAGGGAATTTAAAAAATTTAGACTGGGAAAACTGTCAAGTTAACCCTATAGAGACATGAATACATAAACACCTCTTCCCGAAACTTGATTGTTTCATCCTGTTTCTCTTAATGACTACCGTAGATCAAATGGTGTTGTTAGAATTAGGATTTTATGGTGCCCATTTAAAAAAAATTAACTTTGTTCCTGAGTCAGGTAAAGATTAGGGAAGGAAGGCAGGTTGATTCTGTGGATGTTTATATATTAGACTAATCAGATGTTTGAATCTGATTCGTCTCCCTCCTTGGCATGTGGATATAGGCAATTTTCCTTTTTAGGCATATGCTACTATACATCACTATGACAAAATATACATGTAAAGGGTAGGGTTACCATATATCCTTTTTTTCCCCAGGGCAGACATGATTTATGTCTTATGTCTTGACGTTCTGTCTGATTTAGCATGTATCTAGTATTTTATTTTTTAACTAAGTGATATTATTAATGTCATATTAAAAATAAACCATTGTTGGGCACCTGGGTGGCTCAGTTGGTTAAGTGACTGCCTTCGGCTCAGGTCATGATCCTGGAGTCCTGGGATCGAGTCCCTCATTGGGCTCCCTGCTCGGCGGGGAGTCTGCTTCTCCCTCTGACCCTCCTCCCTCTCATCCTCTCTGTCTCTCATTCTCTCTCTCTCAAATAAATAAATAAAATCTTTAAAAAAAATAAAAAATAAACCATTGTTCTACCACGATCTCATTCAGTTGTGCATGAGATGCATTTGCAGTGAACAGAGTTCTTCCTTTAAATTGTGATTAAATCTGAAAGCCAACTGGTGATGACCTGCTTCTTTTTCCCAATCCTTTCCAGAAGCAAGGTAAGTAATAGCTCCCTTTCAAAGGCTGCACGCTCTCTGATAAAAATAAACCCTCCTGGACTTCGGTAGAGAGGGAGAGTTAACTGCTTATGGTCTTAAGTTGTGATGGAAGAAGTTCTTGATATTGCTGTCCCTGCTGGCCACTTGGTTTTCCAGCTAGTTGGGCTGTGGTCCTGGCCACAAAGGGTACACACCTTACGGGCTGCTAGTATGCAGCACTAGTGGGAAACAGTAAATTATACATTAGGAGTACATGAAATACGTGTGGGGAAATAGAGGTCGACGCATATAGAGACAAATCTAAGTACTTCTGCTGTAGCGGTTTCATCACGTACTGTCTGGTCCAAATCCAGGCCTATGTTACCCAGGTAGTGAGAATTATGGCAGAGTCATCAGGGCGAGCTCTTGCAAGCCAAATCGTTCACTGTTTTACTGGTTTCTTTCTGGAAGCCAGGTGAAATAGAGAATTAATTTGGGGGAGATTAGATTTATGTAAGTCTGGAGATGTCATTTCTCTTTAGTGTCCAATAAGATATCCCAGAAGTTTGAGGTTTGGTTCAAGTTACCATTTGTGCTATTGTTTTGTAGCACTCTTATTAAAAAAATTTCAGTAAACCCATTTGACCCCAATGAGTTTTAAGTATACACCACTAGGGGGGCGGGAGTGATATTAGTAACTGCATGAAAACCAAAGATACAAATCGGAAGGAGCGTCAGGAGCTATTTCAGAAACTACTGATTATGTTGAAGAGATTGTATGTGAAAAAGATGATTTAGCACATAGAGCTGCAGAAAGTGCTTTTATCACCACTCTGCCCCTTCATTTAGAATAAATGGCTGTTTTCCTGAGTTAATTTAGCCGCTTCATTTCAAATTATCTTGTGCAAAAAATGAAGCAAGAAGAGTTGTTAATGTATGGATTTTGCTAGGAGGAGAAGAGTTTCGCAAATATTAAATGGTGTAAATTTTATATCAATGTCATCAGCTGCTTCAAATAGAAAAATCATTTAAGCTAATTCTAATAATGCCTTGATTATTTCCATTCAGTTTATGGAATAATGGTAAATGTTTGAAAGTTAAAATGTTTGAAAGATGAAACACTTGACAATATTATAAGTGCTATGGTAGATTCTGTTAAAAATTCAAGCATAATGTGAGATTTTTTTTTTTTGTCATAACAATACAATTATACATGTTGGTGGAGGACTGATTCAGCTCCAAAATGGCCTTGTTAAATTAAGCCTATAGAGCAAAAATTACTTGAAATGAGTTGGGTGTGTATACAAGTCATGATTATGTCCAAACAAGCTGATATTCTACCAACTGTGATATTTGCCCAATTGACAGATTATAACTTTCAAAATTTATAAATATCTTGTATGTACAGATTTAAGATGATTGATACACCAAGTCAAATGATGTTGAATGTAAGAACAGAACAAAACACTTCAGTGTGGTAGTACGTGCTTTTTCTCTTAGCTTTCCACAAATCAAGTTTTAGGAATGTTTAAAACTTTGAAGACTCTCTGCATATCACCGTCAGTGTCCTATAATGACATTGAAATTTTTCTGTAATGGATGATTCTAAATTTTGGTTACATATTGGTTAAAATTAGTAAGTCTTTGACCAAATTATTTAAGAAATAAAGGGCTAAATTTTTTTTACCTCCAAAGCTTCTAGTGAATTGCAACTATTGGGGGGAAAAGCTTGCAAACAGTAAGACATTGAAATTTATTTCTCCATAAATATGGAAGGTGCGGAACAAATTAAACCATGAAATCTTAAATGATATGCAAATTATAGATCACAGAAATAGTTACAGTTCATATGCAGAAGTCTGCTGAGCTTGACTTAGGGAAAATTGCTTAATATAGCAAATACTACAAACATTAGGATTCTAATTCTGCCTGAATTTCACAAAATCAATAAATTTCTACCAGAGGAAACTAAAAAAGAACATCACTGAGTGTTCTTTATATGCCAGCGACTTTTCATGGACAATCTCATTAAATCCTCATGACAACTCTATGAGCTGGATTAAAATGATCTCTTTTCTGGTTAAAGACACATGGGGTAGAGTGGCCAAGTAACTTATTCAAGATCATCACTAATTTGTGGGGTCTGAAACCAGATATGCTTGATAAGAAAGCATCACCCTTCACTACTGCTTTCTACTGCCTCTGTGCTTTGGGGATCATATCAAAGAGAGATCTGACAACCCCAGTGGTTCATTGTTACAGCTTTTATTTAGTTTATGTTTCTTTCTGCAAGCCAAGTGAAATGGAAAGTTATATTTTGGGAATATTAGACTCGTGAAAGCCTGGAGTTATTTCTACTCAGTTGTTAAAGGAATAATTAGTAAGATATCCTTAAAAGTATTGCAGCTCAGTTTAAGTCATGGCTAATATGTAATACAGAAGGGAGAGATTGTGAGGTGATATCCTTCCAAGTTTGTGGTGATCAAGACTTCCACAGGAAAAAACCCACAAGGAACCAGTGGAAGTGTTTTGTGGTAAAGCCAACATTTATAGCTGGGTAATTAAATGAGGATTTTTTTCTGCAAGGCAAAAATTAGGGGGAAAGAAAGCCATGGATAAGAACATATGTAGTGTAGAAAACCTGATTGGCTGAAACAGTGTGATATAGGCCAATCTTTTAAAAATATGTCATATATCAGAATTACCTGGGACTCTTAAAATAATACATGTTCATATGCCCCACGGAGAAGGACTGTATCTGAATTTCTGGCAGTGGGATCCATGCATATTATTAAGAGCTTCCAAGGTGATTCTTTGATCAACCAGGATTAGGAACTACTAGGCCAGAATACTCTCAAGCAATAGGAAGCTGCTGCACTTTGATTAGCTGGAAAACAATTACCCTGAGGAAGTAGTTGAGTTCCTTTAAAAAAATTGTGTGCAGATTTTTGAGATAATTAAAACCAGAGAAACTTTCTGGACTAACTAGGCAATTCAAGTTATTTTTACCTCTTGTGCTAGAGCAAGTGAAGATAATTTGGGTAAATAAGAATAAGTCCAGATTATAGTGAATTCTCCTAAAGTACACATTAGGATGGTAGAATATCATTTATTGATGGTGAACAATTTTACTGGCATCAATACTGAGTAACCTGATGGTTATCCCCTTCCTTCATCCTCCTTCATCCCGTTTCTAGTGAATTTTTACAACTGTATTATGCCTATTCTCATGTAATGCATGCCCCACCCCCACTCCCACCCAGTAACTTACTTTCTACCATTTCCTACCTTTGTCACCCTTGGGAACCATTGCTGTCATCATGACCAACTACAAATATTTATTAGGCACCTGCTATGTGTAGGCTAGTGCATGAGGTATAAAAATAGGTCCAAGTCATTTCCTGTAGAGAGAGGACTTTGATCTAGTTTTGTGACAGGGCATTCACTGAGACCAAGTGCCAAGTGGCTACGGATCAAACAGATGGTCACAAAAAAAGTCATTGCAAAGGAGTAGGCAGATGCTACATGGAGTAGCTGGGGCTCAAGTTGGGTCTTGAAGGAAATACCAAGACTTTAGTTGTTAGAAATGAAGAGGGTATTCAGCAAAGACCACGAAGCGGGGACATTGATGCTTCTCTATGAAGAAATGAATAGACCCGGTGGTAGGGTGGCTTTATTGTTTCTCTTTAGCTCTTCTGAGCTAGAATATTAGGAGTAGGCTTTATAGTTTTGACCTCTGTTTTGGTTCAGGGAGTTTAAGGTGGAAGACAATATTAATAATTTATGTAGCTGCTTGTATTGGCTTATTACTTCTCCAGTACTTCCTTCACATCTTATTACCAATTGTGAAAAGATTAGAAGACAGGGAAGATGGATAAATTTGATTTCAAAATGCCAAGGCAAGTCAGGATGTTCAGTGATCTTTCTCCCAGTCCTAGGATCCTAGAAGCAGAGCATGGAAGGAGCCTTTAAGAATATTAATCAAAAAAAAAAAAAGAATATTAATCAATCCCCTCATTTTTCATTATATGAATTCATCTAAGTCATCTCCGAAAGTTATTAGCAAAGTCATGCCTGGAACAGGGATCGACTGGCTCTCATTTCAAAGCTCTTTCCTCTGAAAAGTGTGCCTTTCCTCAGCCCTGCTATATGAGGAAGTTATGTTCCTTTTTTCAACTGCCAAACTAATTTGAAAGATTCCAACTCATTTTTACTCCTTAGACTTCATTCTTGGTCTTGAATGTAAAGCAGTGGAGAACAGAGGTGGGGGGCCCAGCTGTGAGCAAAACTCTTGGTTCCACGGCAGGCTCTTCTGCCGCCCGACACAAGTTCTGAGACCTTTGTGGGCCCCGGGTTCTCATCTGCAAAGAAAGAAGATTCTATTAGAAGGGCACTAAAGTGCTGTCTTTATTTACTCTGAATTTCATTTTTCTTTTCATGTTGGAAGTGTCACTTGCCAGAAAGTTGGGTTGTGTCGTGACTGAGTATATATAGTTTGAATTGCAAGATTTATTCTCTCGCTAAATGTACACTGATGTGGTGGGTTATTCTACTTGTCAAGTGTTTCTTAAATCAGCAGTTGGAGTTGGCATTAGTGAATGGGCACCAATGACTGTAGCTCTGGAGTCTTAGCACAAAGAAAGTGATTTTGCCTTCTTTTGCTGACTCTGGGCAAATTCAGCAAGAAAGAGAAAATCTGCAGAGATGGTTTTGACTAAAACTTGGCATTTTGCTTTAACTCTGTCCACAAAGATACCCATTCATGATTAATGAATGCTTATTAAATTAGCTGAATGGGGAGGTCCCAGAGGGAATTTCATTGCCCAAATACAAAAGCATTGCCCTTCCATAGAAATTCTCATGTATAGTGATAGGTCGCAGCTTTCTACAGTGAATTTAACTCTACATTACCCTCATGCATTGTAGTACTCATTTTTCATGGATCAGGCTATCTGTTGTTGGTTTTTAAGCCTTGGATTATTTTCTTCAGGTTGCCTAGGCCTTTCCTACTCTAGGTTCTAACACGTTTCTGGCACCTTTATTTTTTAGACACTCACTGGCATCTTGATTTTCTGTATGATATTGACATAAGTAAGTTCAAGTTTGTTAACATTCTCATCTCACACCACAGTTTTGGAGCCAAAAAGTCCCTATTCTAAAGAGAAGAGAACAAGAAAAAAAAAAGAGATAGATATCAGAGGAGCCATTTGTAATTTATATTATAAAGTACTACAACCTCACGGGGGAAATATCTGTCATATCCATTGTGGAGAGAATCATCTTGTTCCTGGCTGAGGGGTCCTGGATAATTTTTTCCCAGTGTTCAAATCCATCAAAACAAAGCCACAAAGGATTTTTAAGGAAATGGCAAGCTGAGGCTAAATTATGGGAGGTGTATATCATAAAGGAAATGTACTTGTTACGATAAAGATTTGGCTGCTGTGATGAAGAGACTCTAAAACAATAGTTGAGTTATATAAGATACCAATTTTTAAATTTTCTAAAGATTTTTATTTATTTGACAGAGAGACAGAGATAGAGGGAACACAAGGGGAGTGGGAGGGGGAGAAGCAGGCTTCCCCTCTGAGCAAGGAGCCTGATGTGGGGCTTGACCCAACATGACCTGAGCCGAAGGCAGACGCTAAACGACTGAGCCACCCAGGCACCCCAAGATATCAATTTTATTTAAGTCTTCCATATGAGTCTGGCTAGATGGTCCCAGACTTCTGTGGTGGTGCTGCAATCTTGAGGGACATAAGCTTTTTTTTTTTTTAATCTTGTTGGTCTGCCATCATGCATGGCTTCCATGTAGCGGTTCAAGATGGATGTTCCTGCTCAAGACGTCACATACACACGTCAGTCAGCAGGAAGTAGAAAAAGAAAGAGGTAGGCAAGCTCTTTCTTGTTAAGCACATGACCTGTAAGTTGCACTAGTACTTCTATTCTCATCCAGTTGGCTGGAACCTAGTGACATGCTCACATCTTGCTGGAAGAGAGGCTAGGATATGTAGTCTTCAGCTTGGTGGCCATGTGCACAGCTAAAAGTTGTTAGTATGCTAGAAAAGAATAACTACAGTCTCTGCCACAGGAGATAAAGTTTATTCAAAGCCCTGTTTTGTGCACTTAGCTATTTACATAAATAATAATGATAGAAACAATAATAATAGAAATGAAATCTACCATTTACTGAACCGCACAGCTTCATTACTTACATTACATCTCATCTTCCAGCAACTCTACAAGTTAAGCAGTTATCTTATAGAGAAAAAAACTGAGGCTCAGAAAAAAATAATCAATGTGCCCCAAAATGCATGGCTAGAACAACATCTTTGGAATTATAGGAAAATTCTCTGATTTCTGGAGATCTCAGAAGGCCAAGATAAAGAGGTTGGATTTTCTTCTGTAGGATGTACAGCAATTGAAGAAAACTTGATGAAAATTGATGAGAAATGTGTTTGGAGGTCAAGATGGATGGCAAAGTGGAGGAATGGAAGGCAGGGGAATGGCTTAGCAGCTGACTATGTAGGATCATGGGCCCTTAGATCAAACTGACAAGGGTGAAAACAAAAATGCAGGACTCATGCAGGAGATGTTATTAGACAACACTGTAGGGTCCAGGCAGAAGACAGAAACTACACTGCCTACCTGAATGAGAATTTCTGATGAGAAATGTTAACTAGGTATGAAACTACTAACTAGGTAGCAAAAAGGGTAAAAAGCAAAGTCTAAGATAGTGGTCCTCAACCCAGGGTGATTTTGCCCATCCCCCAAGATGTTTGGCAATGTCTGGAGATGTTCTTGATGGTGGGGAACTTGTGGGGAGAAGTCATTGGCTTCTAGAGTGTAGGGGTCAGAAATGCTGCTACACATCTTAAAATGTACAGAACAAACCTCAATAACAAAGAAGCATCTAACCTGAAATGTCAGTATTGCTGAGGTCGAGAAACCCTGCTTTGAGGTATGGAGTGGTAATGACCACAGGAAGCAGCTACCACATCCCTATGGCTTCAGAAATAAAGGGAAGTGACTGGCATTATTGAAATTTAGGAGAACGGGCCTTGTGGTGCTGACATAGACCTCTGAGGAGGGACCCCAGGTCAGCTGGTGCTCGTGGCCTAAAGGCACAGGGTTGTGGGGGGAGGATGAGGCTAAGTGCTTAAGAAACTGTAAACTGGATCCAGCTGAGCAGAGACAAAATAGGCATACTGGTATATAATCAGATGTGGGGTGCAGGAAAAGAGGAATGAAAAATGGCTTTGTGGTCTAATGTTCAGTCTTGCTCATACTGAGAGAAGTATTTCCCTAACCACTTGATCTGGGAAAAAATAGGAGTTCAGTTTTTAGATTGTTGACCTCCACGTGGAGTCATGCAGCAGGCGGTAGGAGGACATTGGTGTGTCTAGATATAATGACTGGAGCTACACAGTTATTTTATGTGTATGTGGGGATTTTACTAATGATAAAGCCCGTGTATAGAGAAGGGCAGAGCCAAGGGTCAGAAAGAAGCAAAGTTAAAGCCTCAGGACGCGCGTACACTTGAAGCCTCCTATTTTCAGACTTATTTTCTGGAGCAAAAATGTCTTTATTTTTTATTTTTTTTTAAAAGATTTTATTTATTTATATACGTATTTATTTAAAGTGAGTGAGCAGGGAGAGGGGCAGAAAGAGAGAATCTCTATCTGACTTCGTGCTAGGTGTGGAGCTGACCGAGGGCTCCATCTCAAGACACTGAGATCATGACAGACTGAGCCACCCGGGCACCCCAAAAATGTCTTTATTTTATAAGGCATTTGACTTGGGAGCCTCTGCCACTTAAAGGCAAAGGAAGTGCAACAGATACATTAGCTATGTTTACATATTTCTCAAAAGAAAATATACTGGTCTGTCATCCAGTGGAAAATTTTAGATTGTGTTCAAGTTTTCTCACAGCCTAGTATGACGCTGAATAAAAATTAAATTGTAAGGAGTTAAGATCTCATTATATAGAAAATATAAAATATCCTTAAATTATTCAAATTAAAGTAAAATACGGTCTCTTAAGCATTAACTAGTAGATTTTGATATAACAAATACTTTAAATTTACTTTTCAATTTTCTGACAAGTGCATAATCCTTTCTAAAAGCAAGTATAGAGATTAGTAAACTACTTTACTTGAATTTCCTGTGTCTGTATCAAATTTTTGAATACTTGGGTTGGGAGTCAATAATCTGCCACCTTCCAAAAGTGACTTTCTAATAAGAACTCCCATACAAGGAGAATTAAAAAAATTTTATTATCTAAAAATTCTAGCATTAATTCAGGTGACAAATCTTAAATGGATATGGTTGCTTCCACATTAGAGAATCTTCTTATTTCATCAAAATAAGGCCTCTGTGAAATAATATTGGATCTTAAAATGTATTTTAAGTCAAATTGTTGCAAAAAATCCTTTGGGAAGTCTAGACTTTCATATATCTAAGTCTAATTTTCAGGCCGATTTTACCTATTTATTTTGATGTTCAGGCTGATTGTTTTCTGTTACTGATTTTATTGATATTTACTGATTTGATTTTGTTACCGATTTTATTGGTGTGAACTTTTTTGTGATGTGTCACTCCTATTGAGGCCCAGAGGAAGATCTAAAGGGACATTGTCACAAGTGACATAGGTCGGGAGCCCAACCCACCTCCGTATGAGGGGGAGAATGAGGGGTGAGGGCTGTGTTACCATAGCAAAATGATTGGGGTACCATGTTTCCATGTCAAAGAGTTTGTTTTAGTAAAACAAGGAAATTGTTTTATATGATCATTGCTGATATGGAATGTCATTACTTTATACACATTGACATTTTACTGCTTTTAAAAATCATTCTAGGGTTGCCTGGGTGGCTCAGTTGGTTAAGCTTCTGACTCTTGGTTTTGGCTCAGGTCATGTTCTCTGGGTCATGGGATTGAGCCCCGCGTCAGGCTCTGCTCAGTGCGGAGTCTGCTTCAGATTCTTTCTCCCTCTCCCTCTGCTCCTCCTCGCTCACACACTCTCTCTCTTTCTCTCAAATAAATAAATAAAAAATAATAAAGTCTTTAAAAAAAATCATTCTAATCAGTGAAATCACTTTACTGAATCCCTTAAATATCCAGACTATAAAGACTGGTGAACATTTACTCTAGGTTGGAAGCTGATGAATCTCATGGGAGGGAGTCATCAATGAAGGGAAAGGTAGGAATCCTTTGGAACATCTGGCCAGTGGTAGAACCCAACTAACCATTTCCAGTGGCATGTGTCCTCTTGGGGTACATGGCTTCTGTCCCAGAATTGGGTTCTCTCTGGACAGTGAGAAAGATGGAAGGATATGGACAACTTTTGGAGTCTTTTATCCACAGGGAACTGGATTAAGTTGTCATTCTTCAGTTACAGTTAGGCTATTCATTTTATATTTTCTATTTAAATGGTATATCTCTATCAGTCAATATCTATATAGTATGGTACAAATGACATAAATAAACTAGATGAGAAAAGATACTTTGTCTGCTTCACCAGATGCTGGGTGGACTCAGCAGATTTTCTCAAACCTCTTTGGTTGTCTGTGTCTGTTGATAGAGGGAAGCATCATGGAAGAGTAGTGTCATTTCCAGTTTTTTCTTTTAAAAACCCTTTGTCTAAATACCTTATGAGGTAGTTGAAGATATAAACGGATGATATAAACAGATGAACATAAAGCTCCTGTGTTTAGAACAGGCAGAGTGCAAATGCCTTCACCACCATCTTTTGGAAATCATTGTCATACTTGGTCATTTCAGCCAGTGAATCAGTCAGCCAACAAATATTTATTTAATAATTACATTTGCAGACATGGCCCTTGCTGGTCTGTTGCTTACAGTCTGGATCTGAAAGCAGGCACTGAATACATAAGCACACAAGTGAATACATATGTCACCCTGATGTAAATGCCCTAGAGGAAAAGGACAAGATGCCAAGCAAGACACTAGCAGGTACCTACTTTGGGTTGTGGACAGGTAAGGTTTTTCTGAGGCAATGACATTTAAGCTGGACATAAAAGGACGAGTAAGAGTTTTGGAGAGATTGGGGGGGGGGGTGGAGAATGTTCCACCCAGAGGATGCACTGTGTGCAAAGTGCCTGAGGGAGACAAATGTAGTGGTTTTAAGAGATTCTGGCTCAGAGGAGCCTGGGCTAGACTTTCGGTTCTGGGTCTGTGTTCAGCAGCTCTGGGACATCCATTGGGTTATCTGCTTTCTCTGGGTCTCAGTTGCTTCAGCTGAAATGTGAGGGGCCAACAATACCTCCTAGCAGTGTTGTCCTGGAGATTAAAGATGACCACAAAAAACAGTTGTTCTCAGTAGAAGCTCTATTAGCATCACCCTTGTTGTCATTAGTTTTATGAGTTTACCTTTTGAGCAGTCTTTTTATGTTGTTTTTTAGTTAATCCAGTTGTGTTTTCTACTGAAGAGTTTAGGGGGGTCACCTTTTGGAAGTCAGAACAGGAAATCCTCTGTACATTTAGAAAACTATTAGCCCAAACCGAAGAAAGATCGTCTTCACCACCCTGTCACGCTCCCATCTTTTCAGGACTTATAGGTTTGAATGTGGGAATCTAACTGAGAAATGGGGTTATCTTTCCTCAAGTTCTATCCCTTCTGTTTCTTCAATCTTTCAAGTAAATTTTAGGTAATCTTTTTATTTCATTGATTCTTGCCTTGGTAGTACTCACTGAAAACCAAAACCCATAAAGCTAAGGAAACACCAAGTATGCAATGCTGTTCTTACACTTCTGTATGGAAATGGCATCTCAGAGCGCAAGGACGTGTTGCCTGGGTGGGCAGGCTAACCTTCATGGAGAAGGGCCTGCGGGTGGGAACACAGCGTCTGCTCTGAATTTTATCCTAGAACTTACAATGAGATGAAGAGGGCAGGAGAGGGAGGAGACATCTATTTCATTGCTCCTCATATTGCCCTTTTTTTTCTCAGAAGTCCTCTTGGGAATTAGAATTTTTCATGCTCTTTCAGTGAAGATATGAATGTGTTTCCAGAAAGTATAAGGAAATTGGTTCAGCATGTTTCATGTATGACACTGTCTTAATTTTTAAGAACATGGGGGTATTTTCTGGTTTCATGAGAAGTTGTATATGCAATAATCATACAATGTGTTCCACCTTCTTAATTGTCAATGATTCTTGTCTCATTCTGAATATATTTCTTTGAACATTGCTTGTCCAGGTCTTTTTGTTACCAAGAAAGAACAAAACAAAATAGAAACCATGAAAGCCATTATGATTATCCATCACTCCCATGCTATATTCATTTATTAGTTCTTTGAACAAATATTTACTGAGCACTTACAACGTACCAGGCTCAAGCAAGCTTCACAGATAAAACCTGAGCAAGACTCTGGTTACTCTGGTCTGTGTCTTGCAAGCCATAACAGTTATCAGACAGGGTTTTTTTGAAGTGCAGGTGTCTTTTATTTTTTCTTTAACTGTTGGTGTTCAGCTTCACCATGACATGCTGGTCAACATTCTGATGGTGTTAAAAGTGTGGAATGAGGGCCTACCACTTTCTTTTTTCACAGTGTTTCAGTGGCCTGCATGCCTCCAGACATAAAAGGACAGAGATATTTATTTATAATGGAAACTATTTGTCCACATCTTTTACACAGTGTATTTTTCTGATTATGCAAGATATATTTTATCTGTAAATGTATGTGTGTATATATTGTATACATGTATATACATACCCATTGTAGGAAATTGAGAAACCATGGAAAAGCCCAAGGAATAAAATTACCTGCAAGCCTACATCCAACAGATAACCTCTGTTAATATTTTGGATTATGGTCTTACATGTTTTATTCTACATATATGTGGTATATTGGTGTTGGAGAGTGGAAGTAATGTTTTTTGAGTCTTATATTCTAGGTGCTATTATGCTAGGTATACACATTTTCTCATTGAATTATAACTGCCTTTGGAGGTGGGGAAACAGTGTTATGTCCAATTTACAGATAAGGAGGCTCTGACTTACCCATGATCTCTCAGCTCTTAAGAGGTGGGGTTGCATACACACAAAAAATATTTTATTTATTTATTTTTAAAGATTTTATTTATTTATTTTTGACAGAGAGAGACACAGCGAGAGAGGGAACACAAGCAGGGGGAGCGGGAGAGGGAGAAGAAGGCTTCCTGCGGAGCAGGGAGCCCAATGCGGGGCTCGATCCCAGGACCCTGGGATCATGACCTGAGCCAAAGGCAGATGCTTAAAGCCTGAGCCACCCAGGCGCCCCACAAAGAATATTTTATAAAACCCTTTCTATCAGAGCTGACTGTGTTATCCAGATAGATCCTTATGTATCTAGATACTTGGCAGGATGAGCTAAATTTAGAAATTGACATGGTTGGGGCGCCTGGGCAGCTCAGTCAGTTAAGTGTCCAACTCTTGATTTTGGCTCAGGTCATGGTCTCAAGGTCATGATCTCAGGAGTTGTGAGATAGAGCATGCAGCCTGCTTAAGATCCTCTTCCTCTCTCTCGGCCCGCCCCCCGTGCATGGGCGTGTGTGCGTTCTCTCTCTCTCAAAAAAAAAAAAAAGAAAGAAAGAAATTGACATTGTCCTGGTTGGGGGTCAAGGGTGGTAGTGGGGGTCTGCTTTGTAAGATGTGAAGCTTTTTCTTTGCTCCCTTTTATTTCAAAAAGCGTTAAAAAAAAATCCTCCTGTAATGTAAATGAACTGGACCAACTGTTTACTTGGAACTTCTGATGAAGTTCCGAAGGACATTTATTTTGACACTAGGGCATGTGCCCTGTCCCACCTGGCCCCGCTGGAGAGAAGGGAGTGGATTTCTGGCACGCGAGGCACCGCACCCCAGTGGGGCGGCCTGTCGCTCCCTGTCTGAGGCCTCAGACCTCAGTATCACGCATCCTTTGAATGGATTGCAGCACACACACTGTCTCCAGTGGGTAGTTTTCCTAAAAAGCCGGGTAAAATGACAGGACTTGGTATCTCAACAAGATGGTACAGTAGGAACAGTGTCCATTTTGGCACCCATGCTTCGTCAGTTTAGTCAAAACAGTTGCGTAGGTCTTCTTCCAAACTTGAGTTGTAAAACAGAAGCTTTTGGGCCTCGCAGTCACAGGCCAGCTTCATTGGTTCTGTTTTCAAAGCACTTGCTTATAACCATCCTTCTTGTATTACCTTTCCCCCATGTGGTAAGTGCTCCCACACCCCAGCCAAAGGAAGTGTGGAAAAGTAGGGTCAATCTCATTGTGCTTTTGTGGATTAAAGTTTTCTCATGGAAACTATAAAGGCTCATCTAAAAACCCTTCCATAGACTATAAAATAAGCCCCTAAGACCTATTTGAATGACTGTCTATTAAATGCTTAATGTAGGTGCGGAGAGCAAAGTGATTTTTGCTTTTCTAGGGTTTCCTCCTGAAATTCCACAAAGTCTTTCAAAGTTACAACCACAAGGAATTCTAGATGCATGCTTCATCTGGATGTCACCTAATCGTTGTGGCGTTGTGTCTTAGAGCATGCTGTGCCTAAAATCACGGAAACCACACGTGCCTCAGGCAGTTCAGAATATTTATGACCAAGAACAATAACAAGGTAAATTAGGCCGGAGCTCTGGCTTTGGTTTTAAATTTCCTAGATTTTACAAGTCCAAGCATTCTTTGGCCATCCTGACAAGGTTTAAGACTCAAGATAGGAGTCCTTCTGAGGGTAATCAGATATCAATGGTGCTTTCATGCTTCGTTCTTGAGGAGTTTAAAAGTACACTCGTTAATTTGAATTGCTGCTATTGCAACATCCAGGTTTTGAAAATTTCACTGTCTGAGCTATTAACCAGATAATGATGGCAAAAGCGCTTTCCCAGTGTTGGCTGTACAGGTCGTGGGCCTCTGCCGTACCTTTTTCCCTGTAAGGGGAGAGGGGCCTGAGGAACGGGTGGATATTTAGAGTGGTGACATTATTTTCCTGTCAGCAAAAGCAAAACCCTTTCTCATCCTTTGCCCTTCTTCTAGAACACCAACGTCATAAAACCGTCTCTTACACTTAAAAAGTTTTTTTTTTTTTAAAGATTTTATTTATTTATTTGAGAGAGAGAATGAGAGACAGAGAGCATGAGAGGGAGGAGGGTCAGAGGGAGAAGCAGACTCCCTGCTGAGCAGGGAGCCCGATGTGGGACTCGATCCCGGGACTCCAGGATCATGACCTGAGCCGAAGGCAGTCGCTTAACCAACTGAGCCACCCAGGCGCCCAAAAGTTTTTTTTTTTTTAAGTTATGAAATGTTGATACAGAAGGAGAATTTTTCGAGAAGAACTCTGAATGTCTACCATCATGAATATGGAGGCAGGCTTGTGAATATGGAGGCAGGCTTGGGTCCATGAGTGCGCAACCGCCTGGTCAAGGGCTGATTTCCGACCTCGACTCTGGCTTTGGCTCCCGCAGAGTTTGCCCTCCGGCAGCAGGCCTACGTAGAGGTTAACAGCCCCAGCCCTGTGGTGGAGAGCAGATGAGTAATCCCACCTTCGGAGGGTGACACTTCCTCACACGTTCTCAGTATAAACAATGCGCACGCAGCAGGGTATTTGTTGGCGAGGTATATTTCTGTGGGAGGTAGGGAGCCAAAGCAGAGGCGATAAAAAGAGACTTAGATAGCTGAAAACTACAAATCTCAACATGGCAAGCAGTTCAGAGCATGGTAGCTGGCCAAGGAATCTTAAGTGCACAAACACACGTCTCATCTCCGAGACCCTCCAGGTGGATCTTCAGCGGGGGAAATGTCCTGCTGCGTTTCACCTAGCACGTTCTCTAGACCTCACAGAGGAACACTTCTGGGTTTCTTCTTGGCCTTTCTGCCCATGCTGTCATTCCTGGCTCTTGCTCCAGGGTCTCTCCTCCTCTTTTCATTTGTCTCCCTGTATGTGCTTCTTGGAAGACTGGAGGCTAACCTAAATATAACATTTCTTTTTGATGTGCACGATTCCCCCTTTCATCATCCAGGAATCTCTCATAACAGCTTAAGGGGCATCTGGAAATATCCAGCTAGGCCTCACATGGTCCTCGTGGAGGAGAACTTTCACATCCATGAAAGGAGAGACCCCCCTACCCCTCACCCCCTAGTAGGCAGGTAGTGGCCTCTAGAAGGCCGTCTTTCTGAGAGCTGCAGAGACCACAGACTGCGTTCTCCACATAAAGAATGACTCTGCGCTTACCTTTCCTGTGTGTGGAACTGATGCACAGTATTGGATCAGATGATTTATTCCCCCCATCATGGAAAATCTTTTAGAAATACCAGAATAGGAGACTTAACTGTTTCCCTGTCAAAGTCATTTTTGGGATTGGTTATGTGGTGCTAGTCTAAGGAATGGTTTCACAGACATCATGGATGAAGAAATAGATTTTTTTTAAAATGCGAAGATCATTCTGTTCACCCAAGATGATGGCTAGAAGCATGTTTCTAAAATGCTTCTGAAGACCCAGGGAGAGTTGGCTACAGGTGCATTCATAAATTCCCTACCTCAGCTGATAGGTATTTGCGACTCAAGTGTTAAAAACGAGGGAGAAATCATGTAAGTGAATTCAGTACCTAGTTTCTGGACAGAGCAGTGAGGGTGATCTTTTTAAAATGGCCTACAAATCCTGGGTCACCCGGACCCAGTCTGTAATCATGCCGTGCCACCACCACCATGTTCTCTGGCCTCCAGTCCTGCCTGCTGAGCCCACTAAGTTCCTCTCTACCGCAGATCCTTTACCCATGCTGTTCCCTCTGGCCCTGAAGGTCTTCTCAGCCACTCTGGATCTACTGAATTTTTCCTCACTCCTTAATACTGAGTTTTAATGTCATTTTTTTTTTCCAGCTGACCATCTTCTTTGAACCCCTAGTTTTGTTTACCTCCCTCCCAATATCCATATTAATTGCCTACACTATTTCTTTTTTTTTTTTTAAGATTTTTTATTTATTTGACAGAGAGAGACACAGTGAGAGAGGGGAACACAAGCAGGGGGAGTGGGAGAGGGAGAAGCAGCCTCCCCGCGGAGAAGGGAGCCCGGCGCGGGCTCGATCCCAGGACTCTGGGATCATGACCTGAGCTGAAGGCAGACGCTTAATGACTGAGCCACCCAGGCGTCCCCTACAGTATTTCTTTTATAGAGCATTTATCTCAACTATGAATACATGGTCATCTGGTTGGTTGTTTTTCGTTGTCTCCATGGCTTGGCTAGACTCTAAGTTATAAGCGCAAGGAAGCCTCCTCTTCATCCATGTTCATCACTGTGTCTTCAGCACTCAGAACAGAGTATGGTACCTAGATGTATCTAAGTACATTTTTGCTGCAATGGATGGGTAGAAAAATGGATAGGTGGAAGAATGGATGGTTGGAAGAATAGATGAATGGAAGAATGGTTGAAAGAATGCAAGGAATAGTGACCTAGAGTAATTTCTTTGTTTCTACCTAATTAGTAGTCTGACTTCAATCACCTTAATTAAAAATCAGGAGATGGATCATCTATCATCTGGGAGGCTGAAAAAAGCCTTTCTACAAAAACAAGAGACCAAATGGGCATTGCCTTCCTGGGAGTCTTTTTTTTGGGGGGGGGAGTCTTTGTTTAATATCTAACAGGCCTATTAACTTTAGTCATTGTCCGATCATAAGACTAACCATTGAAGAGAAATTACTCCCTCTCATTTGTATGTATGCCATTTGTTGTATTTCCAAAAGTAATGCTCCAATATTGTGAATATTGTGAACATGCTCCTCTTTTTTTTTTTTGAAGATTTTATTTATTTATTTGACAGAGAGAGACACAGTGAGAGAGGGAACACAAGCAGGGGGAGTGGGAGAGGGAGAAGCAGGCTTCCCGCAGAGCAGGGAGCCCGATGTGGGGCTCGATCCCAGGACCCTGGGATCATGACCTGAGCCGAAGGCAGACGCTTAACGACTGAGCCACCCAGGCGCCCAGAACATGCTCCTCTTTTAATGAATATAACTATAAATGAGGATTTTGAGATGAATGGACTTTTACTGGTACCATATAAATACTGGCATCGCTTACTTAAGGAAAACTATGTAAAATCCCACACCTTTGACCCATGCAATGGATCTCATTGATTCTTGTTCAGATGTAACTGCCAGTTTTAAATTTCTAACAAATTACTCTGCCAGCCCCACGTGAGCTTCCAAGTTGAAAGCTTGCAATACTTGGAAATTTTATTGAGATTCCTGCATTTTAGCTTTGGGATGAACTTTGCCAATGATAAAATCATGTTCTTATTTAAACCTAAGGAATCGCGGCATTTAATGTTTACTGAAGACTAACCTCTGCTACTTTGTCCCTGTCTACTATCTTGCCTTTCTTCACAAAGGTCCCCAGTTTTCCGTTAAAATCAGCACCTCATTGTCTTGGCGAGTATCACAAACACAAACTCTCGGTGTCAACAGTCACACTCATCACATAGTCTCCCCTGAGTAAGTTAATTCTCCTATGGGACTGTTAGCTCCTTGAACAGAGAGGACGCATGTGACCTTTGTACCTCTCAATGCTGTACGGTGACTGGTGTCTTGAGGATGCTTAGTTAATGTTTGTAGAATTAAGCTAAACTGAGTATCTTTTGTTGTTGTTATTATTAATGGGACTAATTTTACGTCCCCTATTTTGTAAACATTTTGAAATGTGTATAAAACTGCCACCTCCTATGGTGGGGTGGTGATATGTAAGCAAGTATATTCAAACTTAGTAACATTGTGATGTATGTGGCCTATATTACAATCCGATGTATGGTATGACTTTAATAGGCTTTAGTGAGACATAGAATTTTTTTCTCATAGACACTGATAAAGAAGGGGGTAGTTTTATGCACAGACACACATAAACATGACATTAGGTTTAGGGACTCTGTATAAAAGCAAATACAAGGTCTACTCTTGAATGATTGCTCTTGACCTTGTAAAATCTTAGTGAGGGATGTTTGTGTATCCCGTTTTTATACTTTCTAAGCTATAAAAGTGGGTTTCTACCTCACCTCATTAAATTTTGAAATATTACAGTTTGGAATTAAATAAAACTACAGAATTTGGCTTGATTTTTCAGCCTGTATTATAAATCTTACTTTGGTACCATTTTAAGTTCTCTTTATGTGTGTTTTTTCTCCTAACTCAAAAGTCGTTAACAAATCTTTCTTTTAAAAAAAAGTTCAATTTTATTTATTGAATAAGTAATACAGTCACATGGCACAAAATGCTCTAAAATAAGTCTCCTTTCCTCTGACCCCTAGCCACCCAGTTTAGCTCTTTGGAATTAATCACTATCGACTGTGACTTATGTATCTTTCCAGAGTTGGTTTATACTTATATATGCTTACACATACATATGTGTGTTTTGTGTGTGTGTGTGTGTGTATTTTTTTAAATGCAAGTGGTAGCATACCATATACCTTACTTTGCACCTGTTTTCACTTTAGAGTGTATGTCCAATCCTTTCTTTAACCTGGGTCAAATATTTGTATTACGGTGACTTTCCATTTGTGGGTTCATGTGAATATCTGTTGCAAGTCTGTTCAGTTACTGTTGTCTGTAATTCAGATAATCTGTAAAATGACCCTATGGACTGAGCCACCTGCAATATTTTGCTTTCTTTATTTCAAAAATGGATAAGACTCTGGCTTCTGTCCATCGAGGGTCACAGTCTCTGTGATTATCCTTATTACCAGCTTCAGTTTCTGACATGTTGGGCAAGATGAAACACAAAACTACTTTAGTAAGCTGCCTGTAGAAATTTGGCAAAGAAACAAGAAATGCCTATCGTTTATTTGTTATTAAATTCTACCTCCTTAAAAAATATCTTTTATTTTTGCTCTGACATGTCTACCCTACTGATTTCAGTCGCAAATTCTTCTCACCACCCCCACCCCAACTTTTAGAAATTCTCAGGTCCTGTGTTTACTTGCTTAGAATCCCAGTGCTGTCTTCCCACACACTGAGTATATGTGTACATTACCTAATAACTTTAGTATATACGTACATTACCTATTAACTTTTTGGCTTGTCCTTGCTGGACCAGAAAATGTCAGTGATGAGAAAACATATTTCCCTTGCCTCTTTGTCATTTCTTTACCTCAGAAGTTAAAAAGGAGCTGTGTCACCTAAGGACTCAAACTGGACTAGAGCAGAATTCTGCCTGTGAATGGTGATAATAATAATTCTGTGGCTCAAACTCCTTTGCAATGAGATGCTTAGTATCATGTATTCTAAGAGTGGACTTTGGCCTTTCTTTCTTTCTTTCTTTCTTTCTTTCTTTCTTTCTTTCTTTTTCTTTTTTTTTTTCTTTTTCTGTTCAGACAATCCAAATTATGTACTTCTAAGGCAGGGAGTGGGAGTAATAGAAGAAAGAACAATGACTTATCAGAAAAGTCTTGTTCCAATCCAAATAGTTGCACTTAACTCATTCTGTGACATGAGACAAGCCACTCAGCATCTCTGATGATGGCATCATCAACCCCTCTGAGCAAGAGAGGGCATGTTTACTTCCATGTAGTCTTCATTTGCTTCCCATCGATTTCTTGTTTTTCTGATGTCTTGTTACATTTATTGGTGCAAATCATGGGAGCCTCAGTTTTGGCTCCTCTGTGATGCTGTAAAGCTGTGCTCCTCATCCTTTCTCTGACTCTCCCACAGCACTGCTGTGGAGATCAAACAAGGATACTATACGTGAGATACTACAAAGTATCTGCAGATATAGAATAATTAGTATACTGTTTCCTTACATGTGCTCTGGATCTGTGCTCTGATTGCTTCACATGACTCACTCCTGTTTCCTCCATGAGTATCAGATCAGGCAGCTCCTGAGCAGCTGGATGGAACTGCACTATACATGCCGGGTACTGACTGCATCCACTCCCCCTGGAAATGAACTTGTCCAAGGGACGCATGGGTGGCTCAGTCCATTTAGTGTCTGTCTTTGGCTCAGGTCATGATCCCAGGTTCCTGGAATCGAGCCCCGCATCGGGCTCCTTGCTCAGCGGGGAGCCTGCTTCTCCCCCTGCCCGTGCTCTCTCTCTCTCTGACAAATAAATACATAAAATCTTAAAAAAAAAAAAAAAAAGAAATGAACTTGTCAGAAGTTGGTGTTCTATCAATCATTTGAAAACCAATTCCAGTTTACAGTCTCACAAGTCATTCTTTCTTTCTCTCTCTCTCTCTCTTTTTTTTTTTTTTTTTGGTATTTCAAGGAATACTAGTTTGTGGTCAGTCTAGTTGTCTGTGCAATGGATAAAATGCATTGGCAGTTTCAGAGTCTCGGGTAATAGAAATGCTTTGAATTATCCACAGGTAATTCTTCTTTAATTTTCAATGGAAAAATGACCGATCACTTGTGCACAGACTCTGAAGGCTAGGAAAAGGCTGCACAATGTTTGCTTCCTCATTTCCCACGAGACAGGACTGAGAAGTACAAGTTACTGTCCAGTGAGTTGGGGCCAGGCACAGGCAGCACACAGCAATCCAAATCACTGCTGTGGGGGCATCTTCATGTGCAGTGGCAGATTAATAAAACAAGAATGGGCATTTTGTGAAGCACCTAGGTTCCCTCAAGAGACATGGCTGAGACAGGCCTAGAGAAAAGCTAGCAATTTAGGATAACCTAAAATATTTCATCTTTATTTTCTGAATATTTCAGTCAATGACTCCATTTCTGGAACACTTCAGGTTTATACTATTTTTTTTTCCTGAATGAAAAATGTTATGATAGACTTGTGTATGAATGTTAGGGAATATGTTCATTTTATGCTAGTCTTTTCAGATAAATTCAAATCAGAATTTAACATTGAATTATCAAGGTACTGTATCAAGGTAGCGTACATTAAACTAGCTTGCAAAATATCACAGAATATATTTGAATGCTGTTGATGTTCTTGAGTAAATATAATTTATAATAAGGAAAGTTGTGCAATAATCAATTATGCTTTTATTCAGTAAATACTTATGACACGTTACCATCTATAAGCTAACTAATGTGTCTTAAACCATCTATCCTTAACTGTAAATGAGCTAAGGAAGAAAATCAGAAATTTATGAGGGATGGGATGTCATTTTGAGTCTGTAAGGGGAAGAGTCACAGCATAAATATTTGGAATTAAGGAATTAAACAAGATTCGAAAAATGTATAATGCCTAATTTAATAATTGTATTTTATCCATTCAATCTGTGGGGTTTAGTGATGGCATTGAAAAACAATTCTAATGCTTTTCAAAATTCAAGTTAAAAATTATTTTTCTATTTTTCCTGTGATTTGTGACCAGCTACTTTGATGAAACCTCCTGTTAACAGATACTTGCTAACATTACTTCCTCCTTAAATTTCCTTAAATTTCATATCATTTTGTTCCTTAGTCTGTTGAAAAGAAACTATTTTGCATAGCATATTATGCCAAGAAAAGAAATCACTTTATTAAGTAAATTCAACTAACATACTGTATTGCTATTACATAAGACTTCATAAGTTGGTATCCACCCTTTTACTTTGGAAGAGTTAACCAAGGGCAGTCTCTAGTAACCAGGAGGAAAATATTCTGTTATGAAATGAATAACTTAAGTACATGTTCTCTTTTATCTGTTGTGTTTGCGAAGCATTCACTTTCAGTCCTGGCTGAGACCACAGGGATACAAAGTGTTCAAAACAGGGATAATTCCAGGGCTCTTTTTCTGTTAGTGAAGCCAATTCAGGGGAAGGGTCAAGTTGAGTGGGACACATCAGAATGGTGGGGGCATCACGCAGGACAGAACAGGAGTCCTCAGTCATTGTGCCACAGGAAAGAGCTCATGGATGGCATGCTTTGATTTCATTCATTTCACAAAATAATTGGAAAAAATAAAAAATTTAGAAAAATAATTGTAAAAAGTAAACCAGACTCCATCTTTTGGGTATCTGCCCATGCATAACATTTTTGGTCTGAGTGGTTTCGTTGTCCCAAAACACCCTCTTTTCTCACAACTTCTGCCTCTTGCTGCTGCAGGGACATTTGGCTCCGCACCTCCTTTATGAGCTAGTGTTCTATACCAGAGCCAGGACTCCGATTTCCATCCTGGTTCAGAATCAGCCATCACAGGACTCTCATTTTATCCCTCCATTGCCTCCTTTCTCTCCCTTCATTTATGGCATCATATACACACACACACGTACACACACACACACTATTATCATGTATATTTTTATGAATCCCTTCCCATTTTCAAAGTTAACAGAAAGCAATAGGTAAACACAGTTGCTCCTGTTGTAACTCCATATGGAAACCCACTTTCTACATGAGCGAGTTGTAGATCTAAGAAGTGCACTGAGCTGTCTGTCTCAAGTTTTTCCCTCTGGGAATGTGCAGCTGGATGGGATTCTTAATTCAAAAGAGCAAAGAAGAAGGATATGTATGTTGGGGGTGGCGTGCATGCAGTGGAATGATCAATGTAGTCTGTAGGGACATGCAGGGAAAAATCTGCAAAATGTTCATCTCTACCATCCCAGATGATTCTCAGCCTGTTGAGTTTTAAGTTGACAGTAGCATCCTAGAGACACTTGGAATTTGAGAAGTCAGGATTAGATGAACTTTCTGGCTGTTTCTTTTGCTATTCACAATTTAGGAGTCCCATTTCATCAGAACTAATTCCAAAAGGCTATCTGTAGGAACATAAAGTCCAAGTTCTATGATCATCTCCTTGATCCATAATTCTGTATTCACGTTTCAGAATCTAGTTTATTAATACAGATATAAGATCTTTGAGAGTAGGGCCTCTTCTGTTTTTACGTGTCCTATGGCATAAAACTAGTACTGTGAACGTTTATGAATGGATAGATGTGTCAATGAAAGGATTATTGCACATAGTTTAAAATTAATGATCAATGACTAGACAGCTTCTTTGCTTCTTTTAATTTATAGGTGTATGCTCATTTTGGGGGTTTGTAAATGCTAACTTTCAAATTTCATATGTATTTTTGAAAACTTTGTAGACATCAGGTAGGCTCGTATTTTCTGGAGATATCTTTGAGTCATGAAGTTGGAAAGAAATAACAAACAGAATTGTTGCTCATCCCCAACAGAATTATGCTGGTATTCAAATATAGATTCATAAAACATTATTTGCTGTAGATTTTTTTTTGGTGGGCTCAGAATAAATCTGGCAACAAGGAGAGGATTGATAAAGATATGAATTTCTAGTAAATATCTTTGAAGCATTCCGTACCATGGGGAAAAACAATTTCAAACTTCCAAGAGCTTCTCTGCAGCTGGGAAAGTAAATTCCTATAAAACCCTTTTCATGGTTAACTCCAAAGTATGAAGCCTGGCTTTATACGCTGTACTGACTCATGTCTTACCCAGAGGGACAGATTCCCAACTCTGTTGAGATGTGACTGCAAGGGTTTCCTGTGTGCAGAGATGGAACCGCATTGCCTTTGCTGGCAATTTCTAATCATAGAGTAAGGAGACTGCGTGTCTTTAAGGATTTAGGTTTTCATCTTTAATTACAGTGGGTTGACCCATGGTGCCTCATCATTCCTTTCACCAAGTTCACTCATTTGTATGTCCGCTTTATAATTAGTGCCATTTTCATGTACCATTTCATCTTCGTGTATTTCATTAAATCGGCTCACTTTGAACTTCAATTAACTTAAAAGTAAACTTGATATCACAACCATAAATATAAAGTCAATGATACGGGCCATGGGCCAAAGGTAACTAAACATACACACAAAGAAAACAAAACAGTGTTGTTATATTCTATACACTGCTAAGTGTCTGTGCTTGAGGTTTGTTCACTCCTTGTTAAATGGGAGATTATCAAGTCTTCGAAAGAATAGTTAAAGAATAGGACCACCACAATGATCCATTCTCCTTCACTTAATCGGAATGACTGAAAGAGATGCAAAAGGAAATAAGCTTGTTGACTTTATGACGTTATTTGATACAGTATAACTATGTTCTTTTAGATCATCTTGCATATTCTGGAAAACAATTTCAATGTACCTAAAACCCTGGGTACCATCAGTAGTGAGGCATCCCACATCTCAGGGAACACTACCATATAATAAAGTAAGGCTTTCAGCACAGAAACTGAAGCAGCAATAACAAAGTGACTGAGTGTATATTGCTCATATTACTGGGATGCTAGTCTCATCAGTTAACTAACGAGTTTGAGTTACACAAGGAAAGGTACTTATAAATGTTCATAAACTTAAGATTCAGAAGGTCAGTTTATTTAAGGCTGGTTAACTTTAAGGTGGCTTTAAAACACCTAAAATAATGATTTTATTCTTATTTTTTTATGTATCTGTACACCAACCCTCTTGAAACTAATATATGGTCCCTTTATGTAATATGTACCTAGATGTACGGAATGCATATGATTATGATGAGACTAACTCTTTACTGAAAGGCTGTTCCTATATTTTTAGGTAATGAATGACTACTATCCTTCTTGAAATATTTTGTTGGTGTTTATTCTTTTAACTCCATCAGCAATTTAAAAAAATTATAGCTGTGGAGTTCTGATAAAGGTAGTAATAGTTCAGGAAACAAGCTGTTAGATTAGAAACCAAAATGGGGGCGCCTGGGTGGCTCAGTCGTTAAGCGGCTGCCTTTGGCTCAGGTCAGGATCCCAGGGTCCTGGGATCGAGCCTCGCATCCGGCTCCCTGCTCCGCGGGAAGTCTGCTTCTCCCTCTCCCACTCCCTCGGCTTGTGTTCCCTCTCGCGCTGTCTCTCTCTGTCAAATAAATAAATAAAATCTTAAAAAAAAAAAAATTAGAAACCAAAGTGGTTAAGAGTATGGCAGACTCTTTGGACTGTAATCCCAGCTCTACAGTTTACTATCCATGTAACTTTGGTCAAGTTACTTCATCTTTTTGTGCCTGGTTTTTCACTGGTAATGTGACAATAATAATAAGAGTGTCTACCTCATTTGTTTTACTTAAAAGGTTAATATAGGTGTATAATGTGTAGAACAATACCTCACATGCAGTAAAGATTCAGAAACATTAGCTGACATTCCTACCACTACTGATGACCCTAGATGACCTTTGGCCCTAATACTAGATAAATACAAAAGCATCAAATGCCACCCAACTACCTTGAAACCATAATCATTGTCTCATCCCGTTTTATATATATTTTTTAAGATCCCATTTTTTTATTATTATGTTATGTTAATCACCATACATTACATCATTAGGTTTTGGCCCAGAAATGGACCCTCAATGCTGTGGTCAATTAATCTTCAACAAAGCAGGAAAGACTGTCCAATGGAAAAAAGACAGTCTCTTTAACAAATGGTGTTGGGAAAATTGTAAATGCTAACTTTCAAATTTCATATGTATTTTTGAAAACTTTGTAGACATCAGGTAGGCTCGTATTTTCTGGAGATAGCTTTGAGTCATGAAGTTGGAAAGAAATAACAAACAGAATTGTTGCTCATCCCCAACAGAATTATGCTGGTATTCAAATATAGATTCATAAAACATTATTTGCTGTAGATTTTTTTTTGGTGGGCTCAGAATAAATCTGGCAACAAGGAGAGGATTGATAAAGATATGAATTTCTGCCACATGCAGAAGAATGAAACTGGACCATTTCCTTATACCACACACAAAAATAGACTCCAAATGGCTGAAAGACCTCAAGGTGAGACAGGAGTCCATCAAAATCCTAAAGGAGAACACAGGCAGCAACCTCTTCGACCTCAGCCGCAGCAACTTCTTCCTAGAAACATCGCCAAAGGCAAGGGAAGCAAGGGCAAAAATGAACTATTGGGACCTCATCAAGATAAAAAGCTTCTGCACAGCAAAAGAAACAGTCAACAAAACCAAAAGACAACCGACAGAATGGGAGAAGATATTGGCAAATGACGTATCAGACAAAGGGCTAGTATCCAAAATCTCTAGAGAACTTACCAAACTCAGCACCCAAAGAACAAATCATATTGTAGTTGAGTGGAAGTAGTGGACAACTTAGGTGAAACATAAAAAGGTCCTGAGTTTGAGAATTACTGTCATGCTACTTCAAGTCTTCCTGAGGCCATTACACAATAGGAAGGGGATATTATTCATAGGAAGGCTGGCATAATACTCAGCACATAGAACTGTCGGCCGTGCGAAGCTTTACAACAGCAGTAGGACTTAGGAACTTGGAGAATCTAGTTTGGAGGTGTGCCACCACAGTGATTAAAAGCTTGTAAAATAAGATCTATGGAGGAAGGCTAAAGAAATTTGGATTGTTTACCCTGGAGAAGAGAAGACTTAAGGGTGATTTAGTGCTGTTATTGAAGCATAAGAGTGTTCTTTTTTAGAGTCTCGTGGAAAGCTCTTCTGTAGTTCTCCCGAGATCCAAACAGGAGGAGGTGGGCTGACAGTGCAGCACAAAGGATTTAGGGTAGGTAAGAAAAGCTTTTCAACAGGGGCATTTTTTAATGCCCCTAGATTTTTCTAGAGGTTTTAGTAATAATCATTTGACGTCATTTGATCTGGTCCTGCCTTGAGGCATAGGAGTGGGGTGTTTTGCTGTAGAAGGTACCTTCTGCAAATCAGTAAAGGACTGGCCTGCCCGACTCTCAGAAATAGCTACGTTATTAAGATAACAACTCTTTCCATCAGCACAAATGTAAGTAGCCCCCAATAGGAGAGCCTACCAGGAGGGACTGCAATCTAGGTTTATTAAGTAGAAACACAAACATTTCAGTCTTGGGGACAAAGGCTCTCAGGTTGAGCTCTGACTGTGTGTCCCCCTGGATCCTTCTGTAAGTTTTCTGAGTTGTCAATCTAGAAATGTCAATATATTTAACAAGTTTTCACTGAACACACTGTGTGGTAATAACTGTGCTAAGTTCTAGGGATATAAAAATAAGTAAGACCTATTCTTTGCCTTCGAGAAGCTCACACTCTAACTAGGTAAGGCAGGATGTAAAAAAACAATTACAGTGCAGTATAATGTTGCCTTAGGAGCATTTTGCTCTGAGACCCTAGAGGAGAGTGCCTAACTTGGCCTGGTTGGGTCAAGGAAATTTCCAATGGATATGGCCCTTGATATAAATCTAAAATGATGAATAGGATTTACCAGATGAATTTCAAAACAAGAGAATAAAACTTAAGGAGATTCCAGGCAGAGGGAACAGCATGTGCAAAGACATGAAGGTATAAGGAAGAATGGATTATTTAGGTAATTAACTATATGTCTAGAACTGCTCTACCAGTACAGTAGTCATTAACCACATGTGGCTAGCAAGACATACTTGAAATGTGGTATCTGAATTAAAATATGCTTTGAGTGTAACATACAGACAAAGATGTCAAAGACGGAGCACAAAAAAGATTGTATTTCACTATAATTTTTTATGTATTACATGTTGAAATGATATTATAGACATATAGAGTTTAAAATATGTCATTAAAGCTAATTTCACCTACTTCGTATTACTTTTTTTTTTTTTTTTGATGTGGTTACTAGAAAGATTTACATTATATATATGGCTCACATTGGTGGTTTACATTATGTTTCTCTGCTGGAATGCTCTGGTCTAGAATAGAAAGTTCTGCTGGAAGTGAGGCAAAGGGTGGGGGGTGAAGGTGAAGTATTCATAGATTAGATTACCGTAGAGCAGGAGATTTAGAAATTTTATTTGCAATTCACAGTATAAGGTATATAATATGTGTGACTTATTACATACATACATACATATATATATATATACACACACACACATATAAGCATACATAAACATACACATAATAGAAATGGAAACAAAAAGTTTACAAGTTTACTCCCATGCTTGCTCTATTCTATTCTATTTCATATTCTTTCATTGCTGGTTGAAACCCATTAAATTTTGTTTGGTTTTTTTTTTTTTTGCATTTTTTTAATTCTTATGTTAATCCCCATACATTACATCGTGAGTTTTAGATGTAGTGTTCCATGATTCATTGTTTGTGCATAACACCCTGTGCTCCATGCAGAATGTGCCCTCCTCAATACCCACCACCAGGCTAACCCATCCTCCCACCCCCCTCCCCTCTAGGACCCTCAGTTTGTTTTTCCGAGTCCATCGTCTCTCATGGAAACCCATTAAGTTGATTCCAAAATCCACTAATCAACTAATGGGTCATAACTGTTTTAAAAATGCTAAAATACAATCTTATCAACCAATCTGGGCTTTGTCCTTTAGTTGCTGAAGTGCTTTTCTTTCAGTACTGTGAATACTACTGGATTTATCTTTAGACTCTATTCACATGTTTAAGGTGGATTGGGTAGAAGTGAGGAAATAACCAGAATGCAGACATGGAGTTGAAATTGTAAGTGATCAATGAGAAAGATCAGGAGGCTCTAAGCTATAGCCATGGCATTAGCAGTAAAGAGAAGAGAATCAATAAAAAGGTGGTGAAAATGAAGAGAAAAGCTAGTTAGAAGGTATATGAATAGGATTTGGTGGGCGATCAGATGTGAGAGGGGAGAGTGTAAGAGTCTATAGACTTTCGTTTCTGGTTTGAGTGACAAGATGGAGGCGGTGCCATCTGCAGTGATAAGGAATACACAAAGAGCCAGTTTGGGGAAGGTAAGGAGTTCTGGTCTAGACATATTTATTGAAGATGTCTGCATGATATGTAGAATGAGCCATTGGGCAAAGTCATCAGTGTTTAGCTTAGATGTGAGACTGCAGGTATAAATGGGAGAACCCAAGGACAGTGTGTGGAATGAAAAGAGAGTAGAGAAGAGGACTGAATTCTGAGAAATACGAACATGTGAAAAGCCAGAAGAGCCACAAAAAAGGACAGGGTAGGAGAACATGATCTAGTGAAGCCAGGGAAGGGTAGAGTGTCAGGAAGAGTGGACAGCTAGTCATTCTACAGAGTCAAATCCTGGGAAAAGCTGGTCTGATTTGTCTAGGAAGCTGTTCATAAAAGATGGTTCCACAGAGGCTTAGGATACTGAAGTTGGGTGAAAATCTATCTGAAAAAGAACAGAGATGATACACTGTATACAGTTTTTCAAGAATTTTGCTTGGGGAGGGAATGTGAAATTAAGGAAAGGTGAGAAGGAGATCTTGGAGTAAGAATGCATGAATAGATGAATGAAGAGCAGAAAACGGGGCGCACAATCTTGAGCAAGTGTTCTGGCCATTGGATTTTTTTTGTTTTTTTAAATTTTAAGAAGGAAAAGATTTGAGTATCCTTATAAGCTAAGCTAAATGAGCCAATGGAGAGAGAGAATTTGAAGACAAAATCATGAGAGAGTTTCATGGAAAAAAAAAATTCCCTCAGGAGATAAAGAGATCTTACAGCTGAACTAGAAGCCATGGAATGAAGAGTGATGGGATAGGACTAAATGGGGAGAATGGAGGAGAATGAGGGTTGTGGGGACGTGTGATGAATTGCTGAGCAG
This sequence comes from Mirounga leonina, assembly GCF_011800145.1. Classification (NCBI taxonomy): domain Eukaryota; kingdom Metazoa; phylum Chordata; class Mammalia; order Carnivora; family Phocidae; genus Mirounga; species Mirounga leonina. The sequence continues at coordinate 2,877,262 of NW_023270757.1, read as the reverse complement.
AATAGAAGGACCCCTTCCCCACCCCAGCCCCCGGGAGATTAGACACTCTGTACAAGCTGGTGGCACTAGATACACAGGATACGCCCTTCAGCAGCAGCACTCATCAGCCTGGGTCCAGGGTGCGAGGAAGAAAGGTGGTGGGTAGATCCAGGATCAGAGTCATGCCAGAGCTTTAGAACCTGAGCTAAACAGGGCAAGAAGAAAAGCAAAGCAAGAAGAGAGGAGGAGTCAAAGGAGTAAGGAACTTAATGAGGTCAAAGATCAAGTGGATTTGGAATAGAAGAAGAAGGAGAAAGAAGGGAAAGGAGACTGTGGTGAGGGCTTAAGCTTTTAAGATCAGTTTTCTGAGATAGAGGCTTTGTGCAGAATGGCATGTACTCCAGTTGATCATAATCCCCTGAAAACAAGTGAGTAGGATAGGGAAGTGTAATTCAAGTTACAAAACTATTTTTTTTGTTTGTTATTGGATGTTTTCAGGTCTAAAATATTTAAAAATTTGGTCATTCAGGAGAATATACATGTAAGCACTTTAGAATTTATTTGGATAACAAGGAGAAATTTGTGTATGCATTTGTGTGTTCCCCCGTCTGTCCAGATACTTGGAATGTTGGGGATTCCTGCCTTACACAAAAGGATCTCCATGGTGAAGAAATAGTTTAGTGTAGTTCAGAATTCAGTTAAAAGATTAGTAATTGGTTATATTATTTTTACAAATTCTCAATTGTGACAAATGCTCTGTAAATTATTAGGATATGATAAAAATGTAAGGAATGCTAATATAATCCAGAGGACAGTAGTGTTAAAGCTGATCAGGCACAAATGAAATGATATTTGTCAATGGTGTTCCACTTTTATGCATACACCTAGCAGAGCACAAGCGAATACATGAAAAGAATATGTCCGATTGACCAGTTTCCTGTATCAGGGTGTTTTCCTAAAAAAGGAGATAACTGTTGTAGGCATGTGCCAATACCTCAGAGAGCAGCCAGTGTGTTATTTGATATACTGTGTGTTCCAGGATGACTCAATTTGGGGAGCTTGGATGTCAGTGCTAGAGAGATCCAGTGAAGGGTGCTGAATAATGAGATTCATCAGCCTCACTTTCTGTGTACCCCTTGCTAGAACACGATCCTCGACTCTATCCCCATTTGAGAAAAAGGACTCTGAGTTCTGTTTTAATACAGAAAAAGCCTAACAGTTCCAAGCCCTTGACTGTGCCAGAAACTTTCTAAGGCTCTTAGCTATTCTGGCAACTGTTAGAACAAGAACATTGCCCTCTATGTGGCCAAGCTTGTGTTTTCCGAGTGGTCCAAAAGCCAAGGGCCTTGGGGATCCTACTTTTGTATGGTATTTGTCATTTTTTTCTTGTCTTCAGGGAAATGATAGTTGCAAAAGCACAAAATGGACAGATTGAAGGCCTCTCTGAGTACTTTTCGTTACTTTCAGGGGCAAATGTTGGCTTTTATGTTTCTTACTACTGTTTTGCAAAGCATGATTTTATGTGATAGTCATGTTGCTGGATGTGCAACAATTGGAAGAAAGTAAATGTGACCCTCAAATGTGAGTCAGGATAAAACAACCCACGGCTAGAGAGTGTCCACAGCTTGTAAAGATTTGGGAAAGTTAAGTCCTACAGATCTTGACCCATCCTTCAGAACAAACATATTTTGCTAGTACACCATTTGAAATGTGTATGGGAACTCAGCTATAGTGTTGTTGTTTTTTTCATTTTTATTTTTATTATTTTTTTAAACATTTTATTTATTTGACAGAGAGAGACGTTGAGAGAGGGAACACAAGCAGGGGGAGTGGGAGAGGGAGAAGCAGGCTCCCCGCCAAGCAGGAAGCCTGATGTGGGGCTTGATCCCAGGACCCTGGGATCATGACCTGAGCTGAAGGCAGCCGCTTAACAACTGAGCCACTCAGGTGCCCCTAGTGTGTTTTGTTTTTAAAGTAGAGAATGTTATTTTCTACCTTACAAATAATGTGCCTTAAACATTGGTATTGCCAAAGATTGGTCATCAGCAGATATCTCAGAGTTGGAATTGCTCAGACAGGAAAAAAAAACACAACATAGATTACTTGTAATTTTTATCGACATGTTTATGTAAGGTCCATTTCTCTTCAAAGGGTTAGTAGCTATTAGGCTGACAATTTTCTGCACCTACTGAGCCCTGAGAAGGGTGATGGATGGCTCAATTCCCCAGTTCACTGTACCAGGAACTGACATATAAAACCACCTGCTGGCTTAGACAACATCTCTTCTCTTTCCCAAAGATAAAATGATGTGGTTCCTTGCTGGTAGGGATTTTATCTGTTGTGCATTTGCAGCTTAGGGGCAGTAGTATGGCTAATTTGTGTGGTGTTCGGTTCAAGGTTGGTTCCCTGTTAGAAATTGAGATAATGAAGGTGATATGTAGATAGTTTCCCTTTGGGTAGATTAATAGAATTGTTATCATGGTCATTGTTATCTTCATCAATGAATCACACTTAAGTTCAGGACATTACATAAGGCACAGAATAAGTACATCATGTCCATCACCACGTTTTCCTTTCTTCCAAATTCCAGGATTCCTTGGAATTCATGGATCAAATATACCCACTGTCAATTCTTCAAGGTAACCCCCAAAGTCCATGATATATGGCAATTCAGAACTTGAATTGTGTGCACTGGGAGGAGAAGTCTGCATGGAGATGAGTAATTGAGTCCAGACGGGCGCCCAGCCTGATGAGCATCACATCTCAACTGGTTTTGATGCCTTCTACTTGGTCACTTGAACTCTTGTAAAGAGCTGCTCTATAAATCAACGTAGGTGATATTTATAGAACCATCAGGATCTAAAGGGGTTATGTCTGGTTTTCATTTGTATTTACACATTTGTAGGGGAGATTACATGCCAGAGTGGTATTTGCAACTGGGCATTGGTGAAGGCCCATTGATAGGGCCATCATGCATGTCTAGAAGGAGCACAGAATGGCCTCTTTTACCCACAACTAAATCATGCTGTTACATTTTAAAAACATGCATGCATTTTTGATACCCGTGGAACTGTATGGAGATGAGGGTCAACTTGAAGGAGCCCTGGCAAGGAGTTAAAAATAATGGGTTCTGATTCCCACTAGGTGAGTGACCTTGAGAAAAATCACCTAGCGTCTGGGGACGGGGTACCATCATTTGCTAAATAAGGTGGTACTAGGTATAACTTCAGAATATACTTGGTGAATAGGAATTCTACGTCAGCATCCTCAAGCCCTGTTTTAGGTTAATGCTCTAAGAGATGACTTTGCGCAGAAGATCCCTGGCCTGTTTTATGCTTGGCTCATAAAACTCTGAATTTCTCACATTAAAGGGGGTGAAGGTGCAAAAGGGAGCAAGTTTATTTTTTGGTGAATGGTATAAGATGTTAGATTCATTTCTCATTTTTTGGAGCACCTCAGAATTCCCTAAAGTTTGAGCTGGGGACAGGAGATTAAAAATCATATCCTTCTGCTGTGGTTCTGGCCCAAAGTGCTCACCAGCTGACCCATGCCACATCTGCTCTAATGACAGGCAACTCAGGCTTCCCCTTGGCTTAACGAACATCTTTTAGAGCTTCTAGGGTCATTTCCTTTTATAAAACTGTAAACACAATGCAGGAAACTCCATCCAGGATGTCCAGGCACTGCCAAAGAATGTGATGCTTGGGATGGAGATGGCTGCAAATAGATGTGACATAGCAGAGATAAAAGGGGGTATTGTATGTTCTCAGTGGCCACAGAGGAGAGGGCTCAGCAGCAGTTGTAGAAGTGGGGAGAAGGGGGCTGTTGACTTTTCAGAGGCCTTGTCTCATGCACTGCCCTTGACCTTGTATGCTCTGTAGTTCATCCCTGGAATGGTTCAGGGAGGCGAGCTCTGGAGTTTCCTGCTCTGGGGCTTGCACTGCATAAAGCTTAGAAATCCCCAAGGGTCTCTATGTGTCTCCTGTGTTTGCACAAGATATATTCAAGGATGGTAGTAGCTTCCTACTTCTTTTTTTTTTTAAAGATTTTATTTATTTATTTGAGAGAGAGAATGAGATAGAGCATGAAAGCGTCAGAGGGAGAAGCAGACTCCCCGCCGAGCAGGGAGCCCGATGCGGGACTCGATCCCGGGACTCCAGGATCATGACCTGAGCCGAAGGCAGTCGCTCAACCGACTGAGCCACCCAGGCGCCCTAGCTTCCTACTTCTGTAAGGCTTCTTTTGCCTCTCACTTTGGCCATTCTTTCTTTGGCAAATTTATTTCTCAACTTTGAGTTCTTCATATTCAGAAAGGGATGCTGTTCAGCCATGCAGAACAAATTTATTTGAAATGAATGTGCATTCCTTACTTCTCTCCCTCCCTGCCTCCCTCCCTCTTTCCTTCTTTTTCTTTCTTCCTCTTCCCATCCCTCTCCTCATTTCTCTCCCTCTGTTCTCCCTTCCTTTCTTCTTTTATACAAGTTCTATGAGGGGGAACATAAATTACTTCCCTCTGAGCCCTGATGCAGATTTCTTTACTATAATGTTATAATGGTAATTGACATTTGTATCATTTCTTATTCTAATGAAAATACTGCAATAGCAATTACTCAGGTTATTAAACCTCCAATAACGTGAAGTATGTAAGGTATACTTATATGCATTTTTAAAAACTAAGTACCTAATCTGAGGTCACAGTCAATGTCTAAAGGTTTTATTTGAAGCAAAGAAGCCATGGTAGTTTAACCTGTATGGGAGCCACTAAGGATTCTCAGGACTCATTCCACCCTACTTCACTCTTCTGAGGCAGTACTTTGATTACTATGTAAATAAAATGAGTTTAATATATATACTTTGATGAAGTCAGTTTCAGTATAAAGGTCTTGTATATGTCAACTACAGTGCTTTATAGCACACCCAAATCATTTAGTTTTGGCATATACCTGGACTGACTGCGTTGATTTATCCAAGAAGGAAAACGGTTTCATTTCTAAAGGAAGAAAGGGCAACAAAATCATAGCCAGTATCAGAAAATGAATTAGGGAGGGAGAGTAATATCCTGGCCTGAGCCCACCCTGGGAAGGCTGTGTGACCCCAGCGGGAGGCCTCAGTTCCTTAGAGCTGGCCCAGCCTTTGGGCCATTTCTTCACTGAGAGCTGAGCTAATCTTGGGAAGTTCCTGCTGAAGGCAGTCTGTGCATGTAAAGGGTGTTGACTGAATATTTGTTGATAAGCTATTAATTAAATCCCAAGAACCCCAAACTGGCATTCAATCCATCTGAATTCCAAAGGAAGTAGTATAGTGTTTATATAAATAAACTCACCAAAGTCATGAGCAACTAAAAATGTTGCACAATTTAAACATCTCCTCACATTGAATGCCCAATTCAAGGGGGGGGGGTATTAGTTTTCTCTTTTATTAGGTTCTTGTTTGGTTGTCCTACAAAATGTGGCATTTAATAATTGTAACTTCTTCAAATCCTTTGAAACAAAGGTCTGTTCCTGTGGTTTGGCCTTTTATTTTGTTCACTTTCTCTGTGTGGATAGCTGAGCCCCAATAAAACCATTGCTCAATACAGGAAATACCTGGAATATTTTATGAAATTTAGGCCATGGCCATGTTGACATGCTACCAGATTAATATATTATTCTGCAAATATTATTGAGATCCTTCTGTAGACCAGATATTGTCTTCCTTCTTGGGTGGACACAAGTAAACAACACTGACATGGTTCGTATCTTTAAAGAACTTAATACTTGCAGAAAAAGGTACATAAGCAAACACAATCATGGTTAGAAGTGATTAGAAGTGCTATGGCAGAAATGATGAGGACACAGTGATAAAAATAAGGCCTTGCTGAGGTGATCAGGAAAGAACTGTCTGAGGAGCTGAGCATTAAACTGAGTCTTGAGAAAGAACTAGAAGCACCCTGTGTTTGGGTAGAAGTGCTTTGAAGAGTATTCCAGTCAGAAAGAACAGAGCATTTCAAGACCTCTTAGAGGCTTGTATAGGCAACTAAGGTTGGCCAGGGTTACTGCCTCCTGTGCCTAACTACAAGGATTTGGAGTTAGTGGTTGAGGGACAGAATTTTGTTGAGTGATCTAAGAGTCTTTATGTGTGTGAAGAGGAGTTGGGGATGATATATAATTTGATGATATATAATTTTTCATAATATGTGGAATGTGGGTTGGCAGAGAGTAGGAGAAATATGGGCTAGTGAGGTTTTTGCACTAGTCTAGGTGAACCCTTTGATGGCGGTAGTGATGGAGATGGGTGGTTCAATATATACTTGGGATTACCATTTAGTAGATTGGCTATGGGAGAAAAGGCATATGGAGGGATACAGAATGACATCCCATGATGTTGACATTTACTGAGATGGGAAGTGTGAAAGCAAAACAGTCTGGGAGGAGGAGGAGGGTGGACGCTGAGTGATCTATTTTGGACAAGTAGAATTCCACATGCTTGTGAAATGTTCAAATGGAAATGAGGAGTTGGATATAAAAATCTGAACTTTCCAGGAGAAACTTTGGCTGGAAATATAAATGTGGTAGTTAGCCACATCTGTTAGCCACGGAGAGAAAAAGAGGCCAAAGGACAAAGATATGAAGGCCCAGAAGTATATTAAGAGGTCAGATAGAAGAGGAGGAGACAGAACCTGCTGCCAGAGAGTGAGGGAAAGGAGAAGTGAGTGATGGTATGGTAGTCATTGAGATAATGAGAAAATGAGTTCCATGCCTGAAAAAGAGTCCTCCAGAGTTAACAATGTTAAATCACTAGTGACTTTGTTGAGAGATTCAAAGAAGGGAATGGTGGTCACAAGCCACAGTGGAGTAGCTGAGGAGTAAAGGGCAGGTTGAGAAGTGTAGGCATCAAGTAAATGCTATATAAATGAGAATGAACTGTGAAGAAAAGCCAAGAAATGGAAGAATAGCTGAGAAGTACTATGGGACCCAAGGAAGATTTTTAAAATGTGTGCTTGCCTTCAGTAGGTGGATGAATAAATAAACTATGGTACATCCAGACAATGGAATATTTTTCATCCATAAAAAGAAATGAACCATCGAGACTTGAAACGACTGGGAGGAACTTTAAATGTTTATTACTGGGTGAAAGAAGCCAAGCTGAGAAAGATACATACTGTCTGGTTCCAACTATATGACATTCTAGGAAAGACAAAACTATAAAGACAGTAAAAAGATCAGTGGTTATGTGGGAGGGTTGGGGCTGGGGAAAAGAGATGACTAGGTGGAGCACAAGGGATGTTTAGGCAGTGAAAATAAATATTTTATCTTAATAATGATCAATATATGTCATGGTGCATTTGTCCAAACTCATAGGATGTACAACACCAAGAGTGAACCCTAAGGTAAATCATGGATTTTGGATGATTATGATGTATCAGTGTAGGTTCATCCTTGGTAAAAATGTACCATTTGGGTGAGGGGCTACGCATGTGCTGTGGCAGGAGGTATATGGAAAACTCTGTACCTTTCCCTCAATTTTATTGTAAACCTAAACCTGCTCTTAAAAAAGCCTTAAAAATATGTGTATGCTCATAGTAGGAGGGAGAGGTTGCTCAGGGGAGAAGGGAATAATCCCAGAAGCTGAGAAGGGATGGAGAGGGATTAGTTTCTTTGAAAAGAGTCTTCTTGGAATGTAGCCAGAGAAGATATGGCCAATTTAGGCAATCTCATGGGTGAGAAGTTTGGGCATCACCTTCCTGGAACTTCTGGCTCCAAATGAAATAGAGGATGTATTCATCTAAAGATAAAGTGGTGGGAAGGGATAGAGGTAGAAGATTTGAACTGAGAGAGAAGATATCAAACAGTTATATAGGAGAATAAGGGGAATGCAAGCCTACTAGAGAAGTAAAAACAGTGGCATTGCTAGGCTGTGCTGAGAGCTCATGTAGGGCTTGTGAATATGAAGTTAAAGTAAAACCAGTATATACAAGCATGACTCATGATAGAGAATAAGGATAATTTTTAAAAAATTTTTATATTTTTTATTTTTCTCTCCCATTGTCCCTTTTATAGTTGTGCAGTGGGAGAAGTTTTCTCTCTGCCTCAAATAAAAAGCTAGACAATCCATATGTCTCCTAGGGAATAGAAGGTCCTACAGGTATAGTAAGTTGAAAAACACTCAATTCAGAAATTAGAATGTCGAGTTCTACATATTTGTCAGTATTTCAGCCTTCAATCTTCATTCAAAGGTAAGGTTTCTTTTCTTTCCACACCTTTATTCCCACTCCTGGCCAGGGCCATGTTGACTCTGACTTTCAAGCTCATCCTGGGTTGGTGCTCAGGTGGAAAGGAAGCACAGACGGTTTCTGTTCTGCTTGACCGATGCCCTTGTAAATGGATAGATATTTTTGGGCCTGGCATATATTTAAGTCTGTATCATTTTCTGACTTCTTTATGGGTTTTCCTAGAATCCCCTTATAAGCCCCTCCAAGTGCAGCTCCTGTGATATAGGATATCCATTCCTATGACTACCTCTCTCTCAGCTCCTAGTTTTCTGGAAGTCCAGTCCACGAATATATTTGGTGGTAATCCCATTAGCTTCCTGGTTAGTCCTCATACCTACAAGCTAAATAGGCTTTAGACTGGTGCTCTCCTTCATGGGCCATCTCTGGCCTCCGGAAACAACAGTGCTTCCTTTACTCTAATAAATTGCAGGGTTGAGGACTCCATGTAGTCACCTCTCCTTGGCTCCCACATCAAAGCAGTTTACCAGCCCATCTCTCTTGTCCTCAAGATTTCCGAGACAGGGGTCTTAACTGTTGTTCCCCGATCCCTCATCCACAAGTGTGGTGTATTGAGCTCTGGTTTGTCCCTTAGAAACATCCCTGGCTAGTGTTGACTTTAGGGAGTGGGTATCCCTAGATACCCCTTCTTTTGGTGGGGGGTACTAGATTCAGCATTTTAGCCGTTCCCACTAAACAAAGCCTCCTCTTCTCAAAATTCATCCTGAGCCTTTTACTGCCATCCTTAGAGATGAGGAATTTGTAAATGTCATGGAATCACTTTTACTCTTTTTCTTTGAAACTTCGCATTCTGGTTAATACTTGACATTGGAATTTTATGTTTATCATTTTCTGATACCTCAAGTCAAAGTTTTAATTTGATATCCTTTAACCCATTTGCATATTTAAACGAACCTTGATACATATCTGAGGAGCACCATTGTGGAAGACATCTAGATTTAGTTTTTTCAGGCAAGTAGTATAGACAAATGAAAGTTGGATGTGATCCCAAAGGCATGGTTTTATTGAAGGACCTTAGAGTTACAGCTGGACCATAAGAATAACTGAAGACAGAAAAAGACTGATGGATAGTGAGGAAGTGGTTGGATTGAAGGTCACAATGAGTTTGAAGAATGTTGTAGTGGAGGTACCTGACCAGATGAGCTGGACAGGGAGGAAATGGTGGTTAGAATAGACTATTTACTGATGATGGCAAGGGTCAAAGGATGGCCATAGGAGAGCATGGAAAAGATAGAATGGAGGACAAGGTCATTGTTGGTCAAATAATGAGAAGACAGCATGATGGATGGCGCATGGTCTTCAGGATGGTCTAGTCTGTGACTGCTGCCTGGATTGGTAGTAGGTGGGAAGACAGACCAGAAGTAAAAGTCCTGAGTGAACAAGGCATAGTGACCACAAAGTAGGTAGAAATGCCAAAGAGATAGGGGTTGGAGAGTAGAGAACTTAGATGGTGTGAGGCTTAAAGGAGCAGTTGTTTTTGTAAGACTGAAGCAGAGGCATGATGCAGATGTGAAAGGGGCAAGCCGGAAAGACATAAGATGCCTCTGAATCCAAATTTTAAGATGCCTTCTGCATTACATTTTATGATCACATCCCTTTTTCTGAGAATAGGTATACAATACAAGAGAGAAAGGTACACTGTATTAGAAAGGGCACAGTCAGCAGCCAGAAAACTAGATTACTACAAGTTATGCTGTTTCTACAAATAACTGGCTGTGGGATCTGTGGGATCACCTCACCCTCAATGCCAAAACCCTGCACTGAAACAGCAGCTAAAAAGCACTTTTGTAATGAAGTTCTCATTTTATAGGGATAACTACCCTATGTGATACACTTTATCTTACCCTTTTTGCAATTAGGAAACTGAGGCCCAGTAGCATTAAGTGATTTGCCCAAACAGCAGGGTTGGACTTGAGTGTATCTAATCTGTTCCAAGTCATGTGCCATTCATTTCTACTCTATAGTCATCCTGTCTGTTTTTACTCTAGACACAACAATGCCCATTTAGATCAATAGAATTTGTATTTTAAGTTGAAAAAAAAAAAACTTCTCTCCTACTATGTCAGCCTTGAAAATACTTTTAACTGGAATTGAAAACTATTAATATTTTATGTATTTGTGAGTCAGTCTTTTTATATTAATGATTTATCTGCCAATATCATAAATACATTTAAACCAAAAAATATTTCTAGTTGTGCATCCCAGAGGAAGATTACTTGATATCTTGAACCGATCATTCTCCTGGAAATAGGAAAACTTGTACAGTTTGCTAATATTTCTGCTGCTTGCAGCTTTGTGTTGTGAAGGACTTTCAGAAGTCCAGTCTATCAGATTTAGTAGACCGGGAATGAAGACCACTAAGATGCCAGCCAATCTAGTGCCTAAGCTGTGTGTGCCCAGTGTATTTATTACTATTTTTTTCACATTTAGTCATGCTCTACTGTGAAAGAATATCTTTTTTTTCAAGCTTGTGACACAGATAACTCTTTTCCATTTGTTTTTTCTGCCTTGTATTACTCTCACTTTATAAAACATTCCCAATCTTTAAGAATAGTTAACCATCCCACAACTGACCTTGCACACGAGAGTACACAGTAGTCCTATTAAACATTTAACAAGACTTGATGAAAATTGTATGCACATGGATCAGAGCAAAACTCTTTAAAATCAGTCTATCTGAATGATACATTTTTATATATTTTCATAAATCCAGTGATTTTGTTGTTTGGTCAATCTCACCTTCTTGAAGAAACTAAGACCAGGCATAGAATTTTAAGACTGAGAAAGTGATTTTCTCAGTTCATTCATACCAAACTGAAAAACAAGAGTAGAATCCCCAATTTTTGTTTATTTGCATTTTTTATGTAATTTTAAGATTTAGCTTTTTAAAAATTTTGATATAAGAATATGAAAATGGTATTGGCATTATTTTAACCAATTGTCTTATACATTGAAGAAAAATCTGTATATCTGTGAAGAAACAAGAATATGCTTGTCATAGATAAACTGAATAAACTCTTTAGATGCACTTAGGGCATAAGTATTATGTTAAGATTATTGAAGGATATTATATGATAAAGGTTATTAAATAGTAGCTTAATATGTATTAAAGTGCTTTTAATTTCTTATGATATTAATCACTATTTTTGGAATGCATCTGTTGGGGTAATTTTTTTAAAATAAAAACAAAACCTGAGTAAGCACGTTTGCAACTACAGTTATCTGTAATGTTGAACATTGAATTCACACTTTTTAGGGCAGCAGACTTCTTTAAGGGCATACCAGTACCTTTATTTTGTCAAATAACATATACAGCATAAAGAGGGTCATATTAAATATGTGCCCATAGTAAGTTTTGAAGGAGTGGAAAAGGTAAACTATGGTGGGGATTTGTAATTTGATTGCTTTTTACCTAGACCAACCCCCCATTTTTAGCCCCTAAAGGACGCCTGAGGCACATACCCCCCTTCACATGCCCACTTGTAAAGCCTCCCCAAACCAGATGGCACCCCCAGAGCTGTCCATGAATCCCTGCACCTCTGGCCTGTCTCTAGATGATCTCCTGGTATAGTCTCAGACAGATATTGGGCTTGTCCTCCAATATCCCTCTGCTTAGCTACTGTGAAGGACCTTGCAGAAGGAGGAGGAGCTGACAAGAGGAAGAGGTAAAGAAGGAAAAAGTAAAAGAGGTTAAGGGACTAAGAAAGAGTGTCTGGCCTTATTGTCTAAAAATCGTTACGTGACAAAGGACATGAGAAAATTGATAAGAAAGGTAGAAAAGCCCATAATTAAAAGTGAACACCAAGGTGACCAATTGCAAGTGAAAACAATATGCCACAACTTACATTGCTAGGAACTCTGATGTAATCGATTACTAAGCAAAATGTTGTTAGATGAGGATTAAATAAATGGAGAAATTAAAAGCATGTCTATTGCAATAGCGTTATGGACCAACATACGAAATGTAAGATTTGAGACCAATTAAAAAGCTTTTTTTTTTTTTTTAAGGATTTGGGGCCAAACATTATATTTTGTGTCTTTAGGTTTGACTACTATTTAGGTCAATTTGTGAGGTCTTTAGGGCCACTGGAGCAGTGGTAGTCTGAGAAATCTAGGGGAATTGGAAAATCAGTGGTTAAGTGTAGGTTCAGGCACTTTGAAAGCAGATTTTTCTTATATAACTTCAAGTCTGAAGGTTAGAACTCTGTAACACTGAAATGATAGCTCGAGATATTTATCTAACATTGGCTAAAGTCATTGAAGAAGAAAGTTATTGTGTTAGGAAATCTTTCAATGCCAATGAGACTAGGCTTTTCTGGATAAAAATGCCCATAAGCTTGACTATGGCATACATCACCCAAGAAAAATCTATGTCTGGTTTTAATGTTGATATTTAGCCTTTGGCTAGGTTCAAATGCTGTAGGTAATTTCAGGCTTAAAACCTCACTTGTGTAAAGCTCTGAAAAATCTCAGAGCACTTAAGAGTTATATGAAAGACAGACCTGCAGTCATCTGGAATTCTAATTCTAAACCTGGTGCAACCAGGGGCTCTTTATGAGGAACAATTTGCTCTTTTGTGCCTGCTATTTGGAATTGTGTAAATAACCTTGTCCATAAGATGTTAATTTTAAACAATGGTTCTGGATATTCTGTATAACTTGTAAATATAATTCCTGACATTACTGTTAGCTCATTTCCCCCACTTTCAACATGACATTCTTGCTCTAGCCCTAAAAATTGGGTTATTATTCTTTTTTTTCCCCTTAGGATTACTACCCTAGAAAACCCTTTGCCCCAATTCTCATTTCTGTAAGACCTCGACCAAAGCCATAGTCCTGCTTTCTGCATACTCAGAGAATTCTAGATAGGAGTCAGTCAAGATGAGATAAAGCATCCTGAAAATTAAGGGAGGACAATTAAAATATTCAAAATGGAAAAGAATATTTGTTTTGATTCTTAAAAAGAAGACTTCTATCTTCCTGTTTCCCACTGTATACAAACTTTCCTACTTCCCAAGCCACTTCACAGAGTGAGCTCCAACTCCTTGCCATAGTGAAACTCAAGACTCTTATCTTGGGATACTGTTTCCCATACCAATTAGGTAAGTGTGGTCTGCTCTTTGCACTCAGATTAGGATGTGGTGATGGAATTCTCCTAGCTTCTCATTAGTGCTCAGTTCATAGTTATATCTGAAGCTGTGAGGTAAACCAATCAATGACAATATACGATTCAAGCTGACTCCCTCTCACCCTCCCTCCCTTTTGTGTTGAAGACCAAGAGTGAAAAAAACAGACAAAAATCTTTACCATCAGGCGCCTGGGTGGCTCAGTCGTTAAGCGTCTGCCTTTGGCTCAGGTCATGATCCCAGGGTCCTGGAATCGAGCCCTGCATCAGGCTCTCTGCTCGGCAGGAAGCCTGCTTCTCCCTCTCCCACTCCCCCTGCTTGTGTTCCCTCTCTCGCTGTGTCTCTCTCTGTCAAATAAATAAATAAAATCTTAAAAAAAAAAATCCTTACCATCATGTAATGTGCATTAGAGTGGGGTGAGGCAGAAATATACACAATTAAAATATATGTCTTGTCAGATGGTGCTGCGTGTTGGGGATAAACATAAAGCAGGCAGGGGAGATGAATGAAGGGAGACAAGGACTGCAATCTTAAATGGGATCGTTAGGTAAGACTCTGCTAACAATCTGACATTTGAGCAAACCACGTGGGTATCTGGAGGAAGAGTATTCAAAGCTGGGGAAATAGCAAGTGTCCATATGCTGAACCATGAGAATGCTGATGTGTTTGAGAGAGAGAAAGGAGGTGTGAGACTGGAGCAGAAGGAGAAAGGAAACAATAGCAGACATGATAGGAAAGGGCCAGATTATATAGGGCCTTGTAGACTTTGATTTTACTCTGAAGATGGAGCCCTGTGGAAACAACAGAAGAACTAATGGCCAGACTGTCTGGATTTAAATCCCACCTTTGCCACCTACCTGCTGTATGACCTTGAGCATAATACTTAACCTTTCTGGGCCTCAGTTACCTCCTCTGTAAATAGGGATGATAATTGGACCTTCATAAGGTTGTGATGATAAAGTGACTTACTGTAAGCAAAGCGCTTCATACAGTGGCTGGTGGCTAAGAAACTTTATATGTGCTAACTGGCTGGTTGGCCATTGGAAGGCTCATTCTGCTGTTTTGGTGAAATGACCCTAGCAGGCTCAGGGATGGGAGCAGGGATAGCACTGTGGGGACTATCTGTGTAATGCAGGCAAGACGTAATAGCGGATTAGAGCAGGGCAGAGCAGTGGAGGTGGTGAGAAATGTCAGATTATAGATCTATTTGGAAAGTAGAATCAACAAGATCAGCTGTCTGACCAGATGTGACGTGTGAGAGGAGAGTCAAGGAGGACTCCCAGGATTTTGCCCTCAGCACATTGTCATTTACCAAAAGGGAGGAAGAATATATGTGAATTTTTTTTTTTTTTAAATCAGAAATTCTGTTTTTAGGCCTATTAAATTTGATGTGCCCCTTGGTCATCTGAGTGGCGTTGGCTAGGCAGATACTGCCTTTGTTCTAGAGCAAAGCAGGCATTAGAGAGAGTCCAGACTATAGGGAAAGCAGACCTCTCCAGAGAAAGTGATATATCAAATAGAGGGGGGAAGCTTGCAGGCATTTGGCAGTTACAATTACAGTTTGAAGGAATAGAACCTAACTTGAAATAAAACTGAATGACCGGTGACTTGAAATCTCTTGCCTGTGCTTTATTCAAAGGAATTTATAATGAATAATAATAATAATAAAAAAGCAAAATAAACAGCCCAAATCAGTTTAAGAGCCATCACAAAATCCTAAATCTTCTTAAAAGTTAGATGGGAATCTCCCCAGTGCTGCCTCTCTGAATTCCATGACTATGATAACAACATTCTTCTACCTTCTGATTTATTGTCGTAAAAATAAAACAGATATTATTAAGCAGGAAGATAAGAACTTGGACTGTACACTCTGATACAGCATATTAAATACAATCTTAAGTGACTGGTGACTGTGTTGCTTTGTTTAATTGATTTAAGTGTACTTTAGAAAGCTTGTAAATTTTATATGACAAGGATGGCTATAGTTGATTAAAATTCTGCTCATGATAATTTTGGCATAAAGCTGAGCATTGGTCCTTGATTAAGGCCACTGTTATATTTTAATTTTACATGTGTTAGCTTTGTCATTTTTATTTCAGTTACTTTGAAAAGAGTGTGTATTTCTTATATTTTATGCTTTCCATATTCAGGAGTTCTGATTTTGATGACTTATGATTGCTGATTGCTTGCAATTTGAAGAGGACTCAAACACTGACCTATTATCTAACTCCACATTCAGTCCTTTCTGTAAAGGTATCTCCAATCAGAAATCTCATGGGGTTGAGTTAATTGTGTTATTAGACATTTAATTCTTGCTTTGCTTGACTTGGGTTAGATAACCACTTCGTTGTATAAACTTTGTTTTTTCTTGCTTTTGTTTTTCTCATTTAGCACATACTAGAGTTAATTTCAGGCATAACCCTCTTTTTATCCCCTTCCTGAATACTTAAAAAAAAGAAGGGGTGGAAGCTTTTGGCCAGAAATTTTTCATGCTTAATTTCATATCAAAGCACTATCTTCTTGAAAGTTTTAGCAAAATATATTAGCAATGGGTACATTTTACAGAGGAAGTAAACTGTCCATTTTTAAAGCAAGTAAGTTTTGTGCATAGATAATACTTGAATTGATGGCCCATAAATTGGAAATAATATCCATAGGTTTAGCTAGATTTTTTTTTTTTTAAAGATTTTATTTATTTATTTGAGAGAGAGAGAATGAGAGACAGAGAGCATGAGAGGGAGGAGGGTCAGAGGGAGAAGCAGACTCCCCGCCGAGCAGGGAGCCCGATGCGGGACTCGATCCCGGGACTCCAGGATCATGACCTGAGCCGAAGGCAGTCGCTTAACCAACTGAGCCACCCAGGCGCCCCGGTTTAGCTAGATTTTAATGAGGAATTCTGGGTTGTTTGTTTGTTTGTTTGTTTATTATGTAATAGAGCAGGGAGAGGGGCAAAGGGAGAAGGAGAGAATCTCAAGCAGACTCTGCACAGTGTGCAGAGCCCGATGAGGGACTCGATCCCACAACCCTGAGATCATGACCTGAGCCGAAACCAAGAGTCAACCAACTGAGCCATCCAGACGCCCATCTGGGTCATTTAAAGTCAAATAATATGAAAGTGGTGAGTTCTACAAATCAGCCCATACACTCATAAGTTAATTTTTTTACATATCTCTCCATAAAACATATTTTTCTTTCCTATTGATAGATCTAGAGCCTTGTTGCCATGTCATTTTGGACTTTCATTTTATGATAAAAAAATTTAGAGTTTTCTATTAGTAGACATGTTTGAGTTTAGGATATAGAAAGTTATATAGCAATTTAACAGATATCATTTTGGGAGAGGTGGGATAATGGATGTTTACGTAATTTTCTTGACAATATATTCTGGGTTTTCTGTAAATAGCAGAGGGAAGAACACAAATTTCACTTTCAAGTAAAAGAAACAAGGCAATTTGTATCAGTATCGTATCTCATTTCCTAATGTTCTTGGTCTTTTGTGATGAGAAGTTGTAGAAAATGCAAATAGTGTCAGCTGTGGTCTGTCCTTTAAGGATGGGATGGAAGATGATTGTCCATCTAGTCCTGATCTCTTTGGGCCCTGTTATTTACATAAAATAATTAGCCTATAGAAATTAAGGATGAAATATAGTTAGGAAATTTTTATAGTGTTTTTAACATTAGTACTTTAATCTTCAGTTTGAATGCTCGGTTATTAAAAATTACTTGTTAGCACCCATTAGGATTGCTATTATAAAGAAAAAAAACATTGGCAGGGATGTGGAAAAACTGGAACCCCATGAATTGTTGGTGGGAATGTAAAATGGTATAGCTGCTTTGAAAAATGGTATGGTGAGTCATCAAAAAATTAAACATAGAATTACCGTATGATCTAACAATTCTACTTCTGGGCATATACCCCCCAAAATTGAAAGCAGGGTCTCAGATATTTGTACACACACCCATGTTCACAGCAGCATTCATTACAGTAGCCAAAATGTGGAGTCAACCCAGTATCTGTTGATGGATGAATGGATAAAAAAATACAGTATATACATACAATGGGATATTATTCAGCCTTAAAAAGAAAGGAAATTCTGGTTCACTTTACAACATGGGTGAAACTTGAAGACATTATGCTAGGTGAAACAAGCCAGATAAAAATGACAAATATCGTATGAGTCTACTTAGATGAGGTGCCTGGAATGGTCAAATTCATAGACACAGTAGAATGGCGGAATGGTGGTTGTCGGGGGCTGGGGAGAAAGGGACTTGGGGAGTTAGTGTTCAATAGGCATATCATTTAGTTGGAGAAGATGAAAAGAATTCTGAAGATGGATGGTGGTGATGGTTGCCCAACAATGTGAATGTACTTAATGCCACAAAACTGTGCACTTAAAAATGATTAAAATGGTAAATTTTATGTCATGTATATTTAACCACAATAAAAAACAGTTACCTGTAAAATAAAACCTACTCCACTCTACTCCACTTGACATTTAACATTTTTTCCAACTTTATCTTCTATCCTTCATGTCCCTGGGAAGTGAAGATGTTTTCCTGCTGTTCTTCATAACCACCTCACTCTTCTCCTGCTTTGGTATACCTGGAATGCCCTTCATGTCCCTTTGCCCTCCTATCTACCTTTCCAGGTTCTGCCCAATGACATCTTCTCCATTAAGCTTTTCTCTCCAGCTGGAAACCAGCTGGAAAGATTCTCTTAAGTAGGTAGCACTCTCTGTGTGTGTATACCTAACATAAAAACAGTCAGCTGGTTGAACATAATTGATCAGCGACCATTCTCTCCAATATACTGTTTTTTAAAACCATTTATTTGGTATCAGACATAATTCTTCGCTTTAAAACCGGTTGCTTCTGTAATGTATAAATGGTGTCTTACCTATCTTCTTGTGGTTAGCATTATCTATTTTTTGTAAAGAGTCATACTGAAGTGTTGTGATAGTAAATTATCATTCATATTTTTGTTTTTTTTAAAAAAGGATCAGGGGCGCCTGGGTGGCTCAGTCGCTTAAGCGTCTGCCTTCGGTGTAGGTCATGATCCCAGGGTTCTGGGATCGAGCCCCACATCGGGCTCCCTGCTTGGCAGGAAGCCTGCTTCTCCCTCTCCCACTCCTCCTGCTTGTGTTCCCTCTCTCGCTGTCTCTCTCTCACTGTCAAATAAATAAAAATTTAAAAAATAAATAAATAAATTAATTAATTAATTAAAAAGGATCATCAAGGATGTGAGTCTTTGAATTAATAAACCTACATGGAGCCTTGCACCTGCCCTGCCTCTGGCTGTGCTTCCTGAAGATCTTTGAATGCAGCCATTTAACTTATCTCATCCTGAGATTTTCTCTCTGCAAATCAGAGTCTTCCTTGTACTATAAGGATAAGGTATAGCATCATCTGACAGTGTTTAGGACACTATTGAAGTTATCAGAGAATCACAGATATTTCAGTCACGATCCTAGTGTCATTTATTAGCTGTGTAACTTCATACAAAGCATTTTTCTTGATTCTTAGTTTTTACATTTGCAAATGAAGATAGTGGCCACAATGAGCTTATAGAACTGACTAATAGTAATTTGCAAACACAATGTGATATTAAAGATTAAAAGAACATTATAGGGATGCCTGGGTGGCTCAGTCGGTTGAGCACCCAACTGGTGATTTTGGCTCTGGTCATGATCTCAGTGTCATGAGATCATGCCCCGGTGGGCTCTGTGCTCAGCAGGGAGTCTGCTTGAGATTCTCTCCCTCTCCTTCTGCCCCATGCATGGCCCCATCCACCTAGTACAGAGACAATTCTTGTGCCTTAAATAATAAAGGATAAAACAGAAGTCACAGAGTACTGTGAGTAGTGTGAATAGTGAGTGCTGGAGAGGTTAAAAAAAAAAAAATCGTAAAGGTCCAAGAAAAGTATCTCTTGAAATCCTCTCCTGATTGAGTTCTTTGGGAATGGTCAATGTCAGTTTCCAATCCCAATTTGCTATTTTCACCTGATATTTTTGTTCATCTATAGATGTTTCTTGAATATCTCTTCCTCAATTAGTTTGGGATTTCAAGCAATTGAAAATGTTTTCTGAGTATTGTCTGTGCTTGGGGCTTGGATATAGGGACTATGAAATAAATAAGACATTGGCTTTACCCCATGAATCTTCCGAGACATTTGGGAGAGACCAACACATAAAGAGACAATTCCAGTTCAACATAACACATGCCATAATATATGTGAAAGCACAGAAGACAGAGAATATCTCCCAGGGGAGGGCAGGGAGGGCTTCACAGAGGAAGTGACATTTGTTTTGGGTCATGAAGGATGAGTGGACTTTGTCAGACAGATGACAGTGGCAGGATCAGTACAGTTGAGAAAGGGAGATGTGTGTGTATGCATGCGCGCACATGCACACCTGTGTACATTTGTTCCAAAGTCCAACATGAATAATCTGGGGATTATCTGCTGTCCTTGGTCTATACCACTACTTCTTTATTCTTCCTGCGGATGACTGAGAAACAACTCTAATGACATAGGAGCTTTTAGAATAAGCTTTTATGCCTGGCACTCACACTTTAGATTTTTCCAGGCTTTCCCCGATGCTCATGGTCCAAGGGGCTCCTCATAAGGAATTTTTCATTTGCTCTAGAATCCCCCATTTCCACCTCCCACAAAGATGGTCTGGTCAGGATACTTTAGGGCCACCAACAGAATCACAAGTTGCCAAAATAAATGTTTTCCATCAAGATTTCACACTTGAACTTAATGAAATAGACATTTTCCAAACTGTTTCTTTAGAGCTAAGTTTTTCTTTAAGATTTGTAATGAAAATATTTCATGACCTGTTGACATATTCATATGGTGATTTTCAAAAAGCAGATTTCGTTTACAAAATGGACTTGGCAACAAGTAGGAATATCTGGGAAGTTGAACAAGGCCGTTGACAGGGAAAATTAAGGCTGAATCATAACTGACATTGTTTTGCAGCTGTGCCATTTTTTAAGACTGACCAATGGGACAGTGTTTGTAGAGGCCTTATGGTAATAATGCTGAGATTGGCAGCTAATGAGCATTCATAATGGAACTGCATAAGTAGTGGATCATAAGTACAGAAAAATGCATTCCTATAACTGATTTTTCTTGGTAAATGCCAATGGGGGAGTTATGCTATTTAGAAGAAAGATAGTAAAGGTGAAATTCTATAGCATTTTTCAAAGAAGAGAATTAAAAATAAGAAAATTTTCTTTGTATTCTCTGTTCTTAATTTTCTCTATCTTATCTGTGTTCTTCAGTTAGCTCTTTTGCTGTTGAACTAATTGACTGATAGATATCTAATTTAAACTTATAGTAGCGATGCAGTTTTGAATAGAATATACTCTGTGTTCAAACCAGTAATTGAAGATTAACAAGGTATGTTCAGACGATACAAGGCAGCATTTGAAATAATTCTAAAAATTAATCAGTTTCAACTTTTCTTTTAGGTTTATGAAATTTTTATTAGTTCTTTCCTCATGTTTCTAAGCTTCTGCTCCTAACATCAGTAGGCTAAAAGGATATAAAAAAGATGTAAATATTGTCATTCAAAGTTTCCTAGTGACAAATATAACTAAAAATCTAATCAAATTCCTTAGATGCTGTCAAGTTTTTAACCATTCCTGGAAATGGTATCATAAGACTTTGCAAAGAGTATGGTATTTGAGCTTTGGTCTTGGAAGAGAAAGAAATTACTTTTCAGTGTGGAAGAGATCACAGAAGGCTTCTTGGAGAAGGTGGTGTTTGGGAGCTTGGGATTGGGTGATGATGGGGTTCACTAGGGGGAGAAATATGGGAAGGTAATTGTGCAATGGGACAACTCCAAGAGGAAAGAAAAAAAGGTATGTAATTATAAATTGTATAGGGTAGATAGAAAGGTGAGAAGGTCCCAGATGGAATCCAGGTTTGGAAGTTGATGTAGTATTTTAAATTGTCAGACATTTGGAAAACATTAAGAGGGTAGTTTTCATTTGATAACATAGCCGGAGTAGATTTCAGAAGTTAGAAACTGAGGCCAGGAAACCTACGAGTAATAGCTACCATTTTTGATTACCTAGTAAATATCACTCACTGTGAGACAAAATTTGGAAGCCATTTAAAAATCCTTTAAAGAATTTATCTAGATTTTACAGATGAACAAAATTAAGGTGTACGGCCACTCATTTGGTAGGTGACAGGCTGAGACTAGCCAGGTTTATTTGATTTCATCACCATTCCCCTGACCACCAAATATCCTACCAATATATGAACTTCTTAGTTATGTGCTTGGTAATATGGTTCTCTACTTCCATCTTCCCCCATACACCCTTCACCTATGCATTTATTGTCCACCTGATTTTTTTCCAGTTTTACTGAGATATATTGATAAATAACATTGTGTAAATTTAAAGTGTACTATGCAGTAATTTAATACACTTATATATTGTGAAATGGTTACCATGATAAGGTTGGTTAATACTCCCATCACCTCACATAATTACCTTTTGTCTGTGTGTGTGTGTGTGTGTGTGTGGTGAGAACATTTAGGATCCACTGTCTTAGCAAATTTCAAGTATATAATATAGTATTGTTAACTATAGTCACCCTGCTGTACATTATATTCCCAGAATTTATTGATCTTAAAACTGTAAGTTTGTACCCTTTGATCAGTATCTCCCCATTTACTCTACTCCCCAGCCTCTGGCAACCACCATTCTACTCTCTGTTTCTATGAGCTCAGCTTTTTAGGTTTCACATATAAGGGAGATCATACAGCATTTGTTTTTCTCTGTCTGACTTATTTCATTCAGCATAATACCATCTAGGTCCACCCATGTTGTCACAAATGGCAGAACATTTTCTTTTTATGGCTAAATAGTATTCCATCATCTCTCTCTCTCTCTCTCTCTCTCTCTATATATATATCTATCTCACATGTTCTTTAACCATTCATCCTTGATGGACATTTAGGTTGTTTCATGTCTTGGCTATTTTAAATAATGCTGCAGTAAACATGAGAATGCAGATATCTTTTCAGGAAAGTGAATTAATTTCCTTCAGATATATACTCAGAAGTGGAATTGCTGGATCATTTGGTAGTTCTATTTTTAATTATTTGAGGAACTTCCATGCTGGTTTTCATACTGGTTGTACCAATTTACAATCCCACCCACTGTGTACAAGGGTTGCCTTTTTCTCCACATCCTTGCCAACACTTCTTTTTAATTTTTTTTTAGTTTCTATGTCATTTATTTCTGCTCTAATCTTTATTATTTCCTTCCTTCTGCTGGCTTCAGGCTTTGTTGTTCTTTTTCTAGCTTCTTTAGCTGTTAGGTTAGTTGGGGTTTTTTTGTTTTGTTTGTTTGTTTGTTTTTCTCTTCTTCAGGTATGCCTGGATTGCTATATACTTCCCTCTTAGGACTACTTTTGCTGCATCTCAAATGTTTTGGACCATTGTGTTTTCATTTTCATTTGTTTCCATGTATTTTTAAATTTCTTCTTTGATTTCCTGGTTGACCCATTCATTGTTTAGTAACATGTTGTTTAACTTTCATGTATTTGTGGTCTTTCCAAATTATTCCTTAAGTTGACTGCTAGTTTCATACCATTGTGGTCAGAAAAGATGCATGGTATGATTTCAATCTTTTTGTGTTTGTTGAAGCCTGATTTGTGGCCTAACATGTGATCTATTCTGGAGAATATCCCATGTGGACTTGAAAAGAATATGTATTCTGCTGTTTTATGATGTAATGTTCTGAATATATCTGTTAAGTCCATGTGGTCCAGTGTGTTATTAAAAGCCATTGTTTCCTTGTTTATTTATAATCTGTCCATTGATATAAGTGGGGCATTAAAGTCCCCTACTACTATTGTATTATTATCAATTAGTTCCTTTCTATTTATTGTTTTATATATTTGGGTGTTTCTATGTTGGATGTATAAATATTTACAACCTTTTATCTCTAAGCATTTTGAAAATAGATATTCCAACGGGTGTGAGGTGATAGCTTATTGTGGTTTTAGATTGCATTTGCTGATGATTAGTAACCCTGAGCACATTTTCATATCTCTGTTGGCCATTTGTATGTCTTCTTTGGAAAAATGTCTATTCAACTCCTTTGCCTATTTTTCAGCTTTTGTTTGTGTATTTATTTATTTACATTTATTTGTTATTGAGTTGTATGGATTTCTTATATATTTTGGATATTAACCTTCATCAGATAGGTGGTTTGTAAATACTTTCTTCCATTCCATAAGCTGCCTTTTCATTTTGTTGATTATTGCTGTGCAGAAGTGTTTTAGTTTGGTGTACTTCTACTTTTTTTGCTTGTTTGTTTTTTGTTTTGGTTTTTGCTTGTGTTGCTTGTACTTTTGGTGTTATATATAAAAAAAAAAACTGTTGAAAAGACCAATGTCAAAAAACTTTTCCCCTGTGTTTTTTTGAGGAGTTTTATGGTCTCCCGTTTGCATTTAAGTCTTTAATCCATTTTGAGTTAATTTTTGTGAGGGGTGTAAGATAGGGGTCCAATTTCATTGTGTGTGTGTGTGTGTGTGTGTGTGTGTGTGAATATCCAGTGTTTACATTTATTGAAGAGACTATCTTTTCCCCAGTGAATATTTTTGGCTCCTTTATAAATATTGTTGTGACTGTGTGGGGGATTATTTCTGGATTCTTGATCCTTTTCCACTGGTCTATAGGTCTATCTTTATGTCAGAGCCAAATTATTTTGATTACTATAGTCTTGTATATAGTTTGAAATCAGGAAATATGATGCCTCCAGCTTTGTTCTTCTATCTCAGGGGATTACTTTGACTATTGGGGGTCTTTGGTTTTATACAAATTTTAAAATTGTTTTTTTTCTATTTCTGTAAAAAAAAATGCCAATGGAATTTTGATAGGAATTGTAATGAGTCTATACATGGCTTTGGGTAGTATGTGTATTTTAATAATATTAGTTCTTCTGATCCATGAACATGGGTTATCTTTCCATTTATTTGTGTCTTTTTCAATTTGTTTCATGAGTGTCCTAGTTTTCAGAGTGCAGGTCTTTCACCTCCTTAGTTATCTTCATTCCTATATAGTTTACTGTTTTTGTGCTATTGTTAATGGGATTGTTTTCTTTAAAAATTTTTTTGTAATATAGTTGACACACAATGTTACATTAGTTTCAGGTGTACAACTTAGTACACCATTGAGTATGATGTTAGCTGTGGGTTGTCATACATAACCTTTATTATGCTGAGGTATATTCCTTCTGTACCCAATTTATTGAGAGTTTTTAATCATAGTGAATTTTGTCAAATGCTTTTTCTTCATCTATTGAGATGATCATATAATTTTCATCCTTCATTCCATTAATGTGGTGTATCACATTTACTGATTTGTGTATGTTGAGTCATTCTTGCATGCCAGGGATAAAGGCCACTTGATTATGCTGTATGATCCTTTTAATGTGATGTTAAATTGGGTTTGCTAGCATTTTGTTGAGAGCTTTGCATTTATACTCACCAGGAATATTGGTCTGTAGTTTCTTTTCTTTCCTTTTTTTTTTTTTAAAGATTTTATTTATTTATTTGAGAGAGAGAGAATGAGAGACAGAGAGCACGAGAGGGAAGAGGGTCAGAGGGAGAAGCAGACCCCCCGCTGAGCAGGGAGCCCAATGTGGGACTCAATCCCGGGACTCCAGGATCATGACCTGAGTCGAAAGCAGTTGCTTAACCAACTGAGCCACCCAGGCGCCCCTGTAGTTTCTTTTCTTAACTGGCTTTGGTATCATGGTAATGCTAGCCTTGCAAAATGAGTTTGGGAGTACTTGTGCTCTTAAATTTTTTGGATGAGTTTGAAAAGGATTGGTATTAATTTTTCTTTACGTGTTTGATAGAATTCACCAGTAAAGGGGTGCGTGGATGGCTCAGTATGTTAAGCATCTGCCTTCAGTTCAGGTCATGATCTCAGGGTCCTGGGATCAAACCCTGTGTCCGGCTCCCTGCTCAGTGGGGAATCTGCTTCTCCTTCTCTCTCTCAGCCTCTCCCTGGGTCATGCTCTCTCTCTCTCAAATAAAAAAAAACCTTAAAAAAAAATAACAGGGTGTGGAGCAAGATGGCAGAGGAGTAGGAGACCTGGATTTCGTCTGGTCTCAGGAATGCAGCTGGATAGGGATCAAACCATTCTGAACACCTACAAACTCAACAGGAGATCGAAGAAAAGAATAGCGACAACTCTCTGAACACAAAAGCGACCACTTTCTGGAAGGTAGGACGTGTGGAGAAGTGAATCTGAGACAATATTCAGGAGGATAGACGGCAGGGGAGGGGGCCTCCATCCGCTGCTTCTGGCAAGTGATAGAGCTGCAGAACACAAAATCGGAACTTTTAGAAGTCAGCTCCGCTGAGGGACGTCACTCCAGTGGCTAAGCGGGGGGTGGAAACCTCATGGGACAGTGTGGTCTCAGGACCCTCAGGGTCACAGAAATACCAGGGGTGCCTGAGTGCGGCAGAGCTCCCAGGTATCGGAGCTGGGAAGCCGGCTGCAGAGACGGAGCTGAGGTGCAGGCTCTCAGCTCGGGGTTGCCATAAACCGTGATCCACAGCACAGTTGGGCCACTGCTCCTCCAGCAGGGACCCAACAAGCGCCGATCTGGGGAGACTCACCTTCCTCCCCCGGGAGGAGCGGCGTGGGAGTGCACTGCAGGGATCTGCTGGGTTTGGAGACTCCACACGGGGTTGGGTGCCAGAGATAGAAATGCTCGGGCATAGGCCGGGTGAGCACAGAGTGTGGCCGGAGACCAGAGAGATGGGAATGACTGACTGCTTTTCTCTGGGGGCGCACTGAGGAGTGGGGCCCCCAGGTTCTCAGCTCCTCCGGGGCGGAGATTGAGAGGCCACCATTTTCTCTCTCGTCCTCCACAGCTGTACGGAAAGCTCGCAGGGAACAAAAGCAAACCCGAGCAGATTACTTAGCCCGACCGGCAAGGGCGGGGCAATTCCGCCTCTAGCAAAGACATTTGGGAACCATGGCAACAGTCCCCTCCCCCAGAAGATCAGCAAGAACAGCCAGCCAAGACCAAGTTTGCCGATCAATGAGAATGGCAGAACTCCAGAGCTAGGAGAATACTGCATGTAGAATCCATGGCTTTTTCCCCATGATTCTTTAGTCTTTCAAAGTTAATTTTTTTTAACTTTTTTTTTTGAATTTTTCTTTTTCCCTTTTTCAACCAACATCTTATCGATCCCTTTATTAAAAAACATTTTTATTTTTCATTTTTAGAGTCATATTCTATCCCTTTATAGTAGTTACCCTTATTTTTGGCATATATATATATAAGTTGTTCTCTCTTTAAAATTTTGAGATACAGTTTCTTCTAACAGATCAAAATATACCCTAAATCTCTAGTGTATGGCTTTGTTCTAGTCTCCTGCCTGATCACGTTCTCTCCCTTTTTTTTCCTTTTTTCTTTTTAAATCCTCTTCTTTCTTTTTTAAAGTAACTTCTTATCTTATCAATTCCTTTTATAAAATTTTTTATAATTTTCATCTTTACAGTCATATTCCATCCCTTCATCGTATCAACCCTTATTTTTGTACCGATATAAGTTTTTCTTTCTTTAAAATTTTGGGAGGCACTTCCTTCTAACAGACCAAAATACAGCCAAAATATAGTGTGTGGCACTGATCTATGCACCAGCCTCATCATATTTGATCATATTCTGTTTTTTTTTTAATCTTTTTCTTTTTTTTTTCTTTTTTCTTTTTTCTTTCTTTCCCTTTCTTTTCCCCTAGTTTCAGGTCTTTCCTGATTTGTTTAGAGTATATTTTTCTGGGGACATTGTTACCCTGTTGGCATTTTATTCTCTCATTCATTTGTTCTCCTCTGGACAAAATGACAAGATGGAAAAAAATCACCTCAACAAAAAGAATAAGAGGCACTACCTACTGCCAGGGACCTACTCAATACAGACATTAGTACGATATCAGATCTAGAGTTCAGAATGATGATTTTAAAGATACTAGCTGGGCTTGAAAAAAGCATGGAAGTTATTAGAGAAACCTTTCCAGAGAAATAAAAGAACTAAAATCTAACCAAGTCAAAACCAAAAAGGCTATTAATGAGGTGCAATAAAAAATGGGGGCGCTAACTGCTAGGATAGAGGCAGAAGAGAGAATCAGTAATATAGAAGACCAAATGATGGAAAATAAAGAAGCTGAGAAAAAGAGAGATAAACAACTACTGGATCACGAGGGCAGAATTCAAGAGATAAACGATACCATAAGATGAAAAAACATTAGAATAATTGGGATCCCAGAAGAAGAAGAAAGAGAAAGAGGGGCAGAAGGTATATTGGGGCAAATTATAGCAGAGAACTTCCCTAATTTGGGGAAGGAAACAGGCATCAAAATCCAGGAGGCACAGAGAACCCCCCTCAAAAATCAATAAAAATAGGTCAAAACATCAACATCTAATTGTAAAACTTAAGAGTCTCAGAGACAAAGAGAAAATCCTGAAAGCAGCTCGGGAGAAGAGATCTGTAACCTACAATGGGAGAAACATTAGATTGGCAACAGACCTATCCACAGAGACCTGGCAGGCCAGAAAGGACTGGCAGGATATATTCAGAGTACTAAATGAGAAAAATATGCAGCCAAGAATACTATATCCAGCTAGGCTGTCATTGAAAATTGAAGGAGAGATAAAAAGCTTCCAGGACAAACAAAAATTAAAGGAATTTGCAAACACAAAACCAGCCCTACAAGAAATCTTGAAAGGGGTCCTCTAAGCAAAGAGACACCCTAAAAGCAACATAGACCAGAAAGGAACACAGACAATATACGGTAACAGTCACCTTACAGGCAATACAATGGCACTAAATTCTTATCTTTCAATAGTTACCCTGAATGTAAATGGGCTAAATGCCCCAATCAAAAGACACAGGTTATCAGACTGGATTAAATAACAAGACCCATCGATATGCTGTCTGCAAGAGACTCATGTTAGACCCAAAGACACCCCCAGATTGAAAGTGAGGGGGTGGAAAACGATTTCCATGTTAATGGACACCAAAAGAAAGCTGGGGTGGCAATCCTTATATCAGACAAATTAGATTTTAAACCAAAGACTGTACTAAGAGATGAGGAAGGACATTATATCCTACTTAAAGGGTCTATCCAACAAGAAGATCTAACAATTGTAAATATCTATGCCCCTAACATGGGAGCAGCCAATAACATAAGGCAATTAATAACAAAAGCAAAGAAACACATTGACAACAATACAATAATAGTGGGGGACTTTAACAGCCCTCACTGAAATGGACAGATCATCCAAGCAAAAGATCAACAAGGAAATAAAGACTTTAAATGACACACTGGACCAAATGGACTTCACAGACATATTCAGAACATTCCATCCCAAAGCAACGGAATACACATTCTTCTCTAGTGCCCATGGAACATTCTCCAGAATAGATCACATCCTAGGTCATAAATCAGGTCTCAACCGGTACCAAAAGACTGGGATCATTCCTTGCCTATTTTCAGACCACAATGCTTTGAAACTAGAACTCAATCACAAGAGGAAAGTCAGAAAGAACTCAAATACATGGAGGCTAAAGAGCATCCTACTAAAGAACGAATGGGTCAACCAGGAAATTAAAGAATTTAAAAAATTCATGGAAACCAATGAAAATAAAAACACAGCTGTTCAGAATCTTTGGGATGCAGCAAAGGCAGTCCTAAGAGGAAAGTATAGAGCAATACAAGCCTTTTTCAAGACACAAGAAAGGTCTCAAATATAAAACCTAACCCTACACCTAAAGGAGCTGGAGAAACAACAGCAAATAAA